>NC_135178.1:21947834-22155334 GCF_041146795.1 Maylandia zebra | reverse complement strand
AAAGGAGAAAATAATAGCACAAACACCTAATATTATTTATACACTAACAAAATCATGTCCTAAATATTATTCTTACTGTCTCATTTTATTAGGAGTTAATCGTTCTCTGTGTGCTGTGTTGTCTTTGTGATGTACAAACAGTATTAAGTGTAAACCTGCCCAAGCAAGTGCACAACCTTGTAACTAATCATACTGAAATGTAGGAAAACAGAAGTGTAAATTGTCAGTAATTATTTACTTTTAGCGATTTATTTTTTCACTCTTAATTCGTGGGGCAACCTACCATTACGCGGATTGTGTATATGAACTTGTGAAAGAGAGCCAGAGTTAGCATGATGATTGCACTCTGCACTTGTTTTGTGTGTCTACAGAGGCCCTGCGACTCCAGACAGAAGCCTTTTGGATGAAACATGGCCGTCATTCAGCACAGCTGGAGGAGCTCGTGAAATCCTTGGAGCAATGGGGGGAAGTCGCTGTTGGTGAGCACAATGAAGTGAAGTTACAAGGTGTGCGTTCGATCACAAAGTGAATCTAAACAGAGAGACTGGCTGGAGTAGAGAGTCTGATATAGCTTTGTTCTTATATGCTCATCAAAGCAACACAGCGGCAGGTGCATCGTATTTCATAGCACTTTATGGGAGGAAGTATAACCAATGCAAGAAACAATGATTCCATTACTTTGAGTTTAACTGTGAGCTAGTTTCAGACCAGTGGGTTATCATATTGGGTTGCATTCAGCATCTTATCTTGGAAGTGTATCAGTGATGTATAAATTGATTGTCACTACAAAGATCAATCCAGTAAAATGTGCAAACCAGTGTCTGTACCACTCAAATACTAGACTCATAGATAGCATCGCATTTCTTGAAGGAAAAAAAAAGTTTTTCTTAATCTCTGACAGAGAGACTTCATTATTTGAAAATACATCAGTTTAAGTGTAAGAGTCAGAGCTGACCTTGTTGTGGGAAAATGTTGCTTTTTGGGGCCATGGGAACAAACTGGTCATGAGGCTGAGTGTCAGTGCTGTGTCGTGTCCAGCTTACTTAATACACCCATTAGCATAAGGGCGTGTGATTAATTTTCCTAAGGGGCCACACGAGAAACTGAGACCCTCCGCAATAAGCCAAACCCGGTTCTGCTTAATATTTATTTTATCTCGTTAAAAGCTTATTGGTGCAGCTCTCCACAACAGTCCAAGTTTCTCACGTCGGCCCCTTGGGAAAATTAATTGCCCACCGCTGCACTGTTTACCCAGTCAGTGCTATTTGGCCATATATTCATATAACAGTTTTCAATGTCATGTACAGTGCTTAACAAATTTATGAGACCATGTATATATATGAGTTCTCTGAGAAATCAGAAAATCAATTAATCATTACATTCAACCATTACAACATTTTTTCCTTTTCAGGAATGCAATAAATATAATTTTTGAAGTAAATATAATCCTCTGAATAAAAAAAAGAATAATATTCTTCATCATCACCTTTTTTCTACTCTTTTGGAAAACAGTAAATTTTAAAATTCAACAACAATAATTACAATTTAGCATTAAAACTATTAATTTAAAAGCTCTTTCAGTTAAAGACTTTGCGCATACTAGTGATGGGTACTGAAACATAAAAAATGATTTGGGTGATTATAAATACTGGTAACTTACCCCAGCAAACTTATAATAAATTTGTTAACCACTGTATTTTGTGTTATTTTACAAAAAGGTAACTTAGTTTTGTTAATAAACTCAGTCTTTAGGTTTGTAACAATTAGACTGTTAAATCTACCTACTATGCAGGTTAGTGTCAGGTAATAATTATTTGCGAAACTGCTTTTTTTTTTTTCTTGCTACTGACTTTTACTTTAAGATGAATCAGTCTCCCTTCACCACCGAACCATGAAGTGTGTTATTAACAAGCCCTGCTTCTCCTACCATCGCATAGCAGAAATACTGTCCATGTAATTTGTATTAGAGGACTGATGAAAGTCCACCCTGATCTCTCTGTCAAGTAAATCTGTAGTCAGGTTGTAATCATGTGTCAACATCAACTCTAATAGCAATAAAACCAGTATAAATAATCTTTCCCTAGCAGGAGCAGTAAAGCTAACAGGACAGTGAGGGAGCTGTCAGTGGAGCACAGTCTGTGCACGTTGCAGTATTAACATAAGGTCTAATTAGATAACAGGGCTGTGTTGTTCCTGACAGCATTGTGTTTGCATGAATGCAAAAATTCCATTTGTTGCAGCATTGTAACATCGTTTTACTTACCTTTCACATCTGGAGAGGGAATTCATGCTTTATATATTTTTTTCTGTTATTTGTTGTGAAACCGTTTTGGATCCTTATATGTGTGTGTTTCATATAACTGTTAGTCTGTTTGTATATGTGCTGACTGGATGTAGACTTGATGCAGCAGCTGACTCTGGAGGTAAAGGAGTTTTCGGATGGAGAGATGACCGTAGTACTCACTTCGATGGCTACAGATAAGGAGGTAAATTCTTATTAAATAAAGTACCAGTCTTATGCCAAAAATCACATCACAGGATCTATGAAAAGTACTTTTTAAAAAGTTTTGAGCCACCACTCATTTGTTTATATTTTGCTTCCAAGTAGGCAGACTTTCTTGTAAAGCTTCATAGTGGTGTTTAGGAGAAGTTCTCCAGGCTTTCTGAAGGTCTTTTAAAGTTTCTCTTTGCACATTAACTGCTTTTTCACTCATAAGAGAAATATATATATATATATATATTTATGATGCTGACAGATGAATTTTGAAAGCAGTTTTCCATCAGACCCTGCAGCTGATCCATCTACTGATCACTGAAGCCACATCAGAAATGGTCTCAGTGGAAGGATGGCTGTCAAAAAGTCATTCTTAAGGAAGGGAAATGTGGAGAAAAAGGCTGCGGTATGCCAACCTACACAAGAACTGGACTGAAAATCAGTACCAACAGGGTCTATGTAGTGATGAATCCAAGAGGAGGTCATGTGAGAGATAAAACAGTGAGTTTCTTCAGCCATTTGTAAAACACGATGGAACTAACGTCTTTCAAGAAGCCTGAAGGACTACTCCTGAAAGAGTTCAAGCTGTGTTGAAGAATAAAAGTGCCAAATACTGACTTCCAAGTTTGCTATAATTGTACAAACTCTCTTTTTGCCCTATATGCTGTATTTCCATGCATGGAAACGTGTGAATGCGTGCCTACTTCCTGTTTTCCTATCAAAATATAAAGCAATGAGTGGTGGCTCAAGACTTATGCACAGTTTTCTGATATACTCCTATGAACCGTACACAACACAAATCAAAATCAATGGTTATGTGTACTTTATTTATTGTACACAGTAATACATAAAGTGTGCTGATAATGGAATATTGGATTAATATCCTTATTATTTTTTACTTACTAACCCCATTAGTCTTCTTTTTAGTGTTTCGTGGGTTGTAATGTTTTCAGAGAAGCTCAGAAAACTTCTGTTGTCTTTTAAGCGACAAAAGAGAAAGAGATAATGTTTCATTTGTTAAAAAGTTACTTTTGATGGATACATCGCACCTTCGCTGTGTCAAATTTGGGAGGTGCTGTAGTGTAGAAGAGGAGCCCCTCTGCTGTTGTGATGTTCTGCATTTGGATGAGATGTAGATGGAAGCTCGAGAGCCTCGCACACAATCATGTATCACCTTCCTCCCCACTGATTCCAAAAATGTGACACACACACACACACATATTGAAACATTTGTGTAATGCTGGTGATGACTTCTCTAGCTCTGTCACTCTTTTTCTTCCTCTTCACATTTGCAAACAACACACACACACGCACATACACGCACATACACGCAAACAGGGTGCTTTAAGCCTTTAAGTTTACCCCTTGCTTTTCTCCCTGCTAATGTGTTCACCCCCCCCACCCAAAAGCACCCCCCCCCCCCACCACCACCAAAATAAAAAATTATTCATTATTTCTTTTATATCTCCTTCTCACTTCCTAAGCCCATTTTTCTCAGCGGCTGCCTAGCGTGCAGTATTAGGCTATGTGTAAAATAAATGATGTCTGTAGCCGTAGGGGTATGGCTCTGCCTCCCCCAGAAAACTACCTAACGTCCAAGGAACATTAAACACCCAGATCCTCGTTTAGCGAATAAATAACCATTCATTTGAATGGCTTTGTCTGTGTTTGCGCACCGGACTTTCTGTGCATATTTTACCAGCGCTGAGCCTGCATGCTGTGTGTCAGGAGGGAGAGAGAGAGAAAGAGAGAGAGGGCCCATTAAAGACTTAATATAGAATAAATGGCCAGGGGCTTGTGTGTCGCCAGCGGACCCCAACTCCACAGCGTCATGGTGGGTTACTAATGACCTGAGATCGGGCTCCAAAATGAACTCCTTATATGCATGTCATTTGCAGTGTGTATATATTTATATATTATTTTTTAATTGTGTTTGAAAAGAGAGTAAAACGGTATGAGAGTCATTTATTGAGGGGGGCTTAGGGAAGTTCTGCCTTAAATGATTCTTTCCAGAAAACTAAATAAATTAGATTCAATTAGTCTTTAATGGTTTATGTGCTATGTGTTTGTCAAAGTGTGTGTGTGTGTGTGTGTGTGTGTGTGTGTTGGATGGTTAAAGAGGGCAGAGTTAGATTTTTGTTTAAAAAAAAAAAAAAGATGTCTGTGATTGCCTAGTTAGCAGAAGAAAAAGCTTGCAGTGTGTGGTGTAACGATACGGACACATCGTATATACTGACTAATGTATTTTTGTATACTGTACAAACATACATTAGTCAGTCTGGGTGCTCCTCTATTACAGGAAGAGAAAAGTACAAACGAAATGAGCTTCCTCCCTTCAGAGTCACTACAGTTGAAACTGCAAAGGCAAATATTTCTGTCTGTTTCTCAAACACTGTTATTGTGTTTGACTATAGAAGAATAAAATACTGCTGCTGCTCCTGCACAAGAGCAACAATTATCTGAATTTTTCAGTGCTTCACCTTACAGAAGCAACGTTACATTTAAATGCCGCAGCGCGACCTTATTTAAATATTTTTGACATTAGAGTTAGTTTTCTGCATGACAGCAAGTTTCTTCGTGATGTGTACTATAAAGCACCAAGCATGGTGCTGCTCTGGGAATCAGGAGGAGCAATGTAAATCTTTGAAAACCCCCCCATGTTATAGCTGTGTACTGTCACTAGTGGTCAGCACCAAAACAAAAATAAATAAAAAAACTAGCTCAGCCCGTTCTGTGGAGAACATGGATGACACAATAGGAAAAAAAAATTATACTAAAGTTAAATTTAGTTCATTTATATTCATATAGGACCAAATCACAGCAACAGTTACCTCAAGGCACTTTATATTGTAAGATAACGACCTGACAATAATGCAGGGAAAACCGAGAAAACGCCAACAATCAGATGACCCCCAACGAGCAAGAGCTTTGGTGACAGTGGGAAGGAAAAACTCCCTTTTAACAGAAAGACATCTCTGGTAGTACTGGTGAGAAAACCACCACCAACCACTGGAACCAAGTGTGAATCAAGTGCTAAAAACAGTTAAAACTTTCCACTGCCATTGTTTGTTTGTTTTTTCTTTATGATGTGACATTTTTGTGCTTCTTCCTGCTCTGTAGGCTTTTTAGAGGGCTACATGCTTTGGAGCCTCTACGTTAGTTAAATTCCCACAGTCTCTCTCATTATGCAGCCAAAGACCTGCACAACTGAACACCAATAAATCCCACATAACACAATAGTTCTGAGTGGGGTGTACAGTCAGTAGCAAAGGTCTTAGCAAAACCCTTACTAACTTCTAATAGGAACCATTAACCCTAATAAAAAGAGCATATTGTGTCCATTACTCCCTCTGGTGTTGTTTGAAGACTATTAAAAAAAAATCAGATCTGATCCAGATGCACCACATCAGTCACTTCTGTCACTCACTTCTTTTGCAAAATAGCGAGATGTTCCAGCTGTTCAGTAGCTTGCTTTATTAGACAGCTAGTTAGCTGATGAGCATTAACATTTGAGTCAGTTCACAACATAAAGTGACTCTGAGCTCAGACTACCAAGATCGTTGTGAAGGAGTCTTTGGAAAATCTTCTCCCCTGTATGAGGTCCATAGCCCCCAAATTTTTGAGAACCCCTGCTGTACAGATTCCTTATGAGATGCTGTGTTTGCATCCATTACAGCTTCCATGCTCTGTGGTAGATGCATTGTATCAACTAGTAAAAAAAGCACCACAGCAGTGCAGCACCATAGGGGTCAAGGGCGTTGCTCAAGGGCACGTCGCTGTTGTGCATCATCACCTTGATCATTTGAAAAGTTTTGTGTAACACTTACATTGACCTCAAATTGATGAACACAAAACCCCCCCACTAAAGACGCATTATTCGCATATTCATGCCAGCACGTGTGTGTTTGAGCTTTTCACAGCTCAGAAATTAGCGCTGGCAGATGAAGCTTCGGTCAGATGAAGAGTTGTCATGCTGTGGAGTTGATGAACTGTGGGAAGGACAGGAGCCCACAGCCACACACAGACGTACACTCGCTCAGAGAATATGCGAATAATGTGATTTTTTTTTTTCATATGTTAATATGGATATCTAAGAAGTACAATGTGTTTTAGAGTTCCTCGTCTTTTTTTCTCTTTTTCTTTCTTTTCTTTTCTTTTTTTTTTTTTTTTAAAGCTGTTTCCGCTTCTCGGAGGATCAGGAAAAGTTTGCATGTTAGTTCAGTAATTTAATGTTACACCAAGATACAATAACTATTTTGATGGTATTTGTTTTCTCTGTGCGGCAAAAAAAATCATTCATCTTATGCTCTGTGTGCGCGTGACCACTCTAACTGTGTGTGTGTGTGTGCGTGTGTTTGTTATTGTGTTGATGTCTATATCTCTATTTGTTTTCTGTCATTTTTCCAACCTGCAGTGGCAGAAGGTTCAGTAAGTTAGTCTTTACAGTGTATATCTGTAACCATGGGTAAGAGTTTCACTAATTCCAGGTTACCTTAACTTATGAACAAGGTTTGAGGTATGAGTCCTCAAACCCTGTATTTTGGAGAATGTACTTTTTTGGTTTTGATGGGAAAATAAAGTGAAACAAAATTGTTTTGATGTGTCTCCTGTGGTTGGGGTTAGTAAAAGATGCTAGACTGGTTGATAAAATCTCTGGTTAAGCCATCAGGCTGTTGTTATGTTCAGAGAAGAGGTGGTTAGACCTTATAGGGTTAACTGGGGACAGCAACTCACTTATACCTGAAGTGGGCAATGTGGGGTTAATCAGAACAGAACCATGGACTCTCATCACAGCAGCTCCACAGTCAGCACAGTGTGCCCTGAAAAGGCTGTATATAAAAGATGGACATAACTACCGGGCTATCACCCACTATTTTTTAACTCTTGATTTGAAGCCTCGATTTTTAAGTATTGTAGCTGATGCCATCTTGGGTGTGACCATATTTGGAAGAAAGGGTGTCATGATGACTCATCAGAAAACACCAGTAGCATCCATAGGCCCGTTGGATGCTTCATACACAGATATCTGCTTATTAGTGCAGCATATGAATAAGATATTTGAATTTGTCTTTAGTATTAACACAGAAAGCCATTTTATTGTTGTCATTGTTATTATTTGTCAGATACTTGCAATTAAAAATGCATGAACAACAAAAACATGGCGAGATGTCAGCTCAGCGCCTCACATCCGCAGAAGCTGACACAGTAGTGCCGATGAGTTAGCATTATTTTGGATGTTGTTTACTTTTCCTGTTTTCATTTATGCGATGTTTTGTGTTGTTGAGGTAGATTTGTTTGTTCTGTTCTATCTGATTGTGTTTGCGTACGTGTCCATCTCCATCTGAGCTGCGCTTTAGGTTTCATTTTGGCAACGTTGATTGTCTCTAATGTGTTGTTTGTTCGCAGTCCTCCGGCCCTTCTGTTTGTTTATGCAGGGCCAGTTTTGCCCTACGCCACTTGCACAAATAATTATGCTCGCTAATGAAGGGGCCCGCAGCCACGGCACTCAGTAAATGCCTTTCTGATGAGACGCACTAGGAGACAGCAGGTGCAGGGTGGGCCTCCCAGGGACTAAGATTGAAGACCAGGAAGCCAGGGTGCCCCGCCCCTCCACCCCCTCTATTTTTCTATTACTCTCTGGGATTCTGTGTCTTTCTTTCTTGCGCTGTAGTGATTTTCTGGGTGAGCAGACTCATAAAGCACATAGTGCTGTAGCCATGTGAAACATCCCTATATTAAGAAGGAATGCATAAAGATTGCATTCTATTTACAGTATCCTGGGATTTCTTGATGGTTTTTTTGTTTTTTCCCCCAACTAGTTTAAGTGTTAGATTGCATCTTCTTACATAGTAAAAATACTCTTGTGGTATAAACACATCAACAAGATTCCAAGATACATATTTTGATGTAAATTTGTTTGGCTACAGTGCACATTATACTGTTTGTGTCATGTACAAAAATATGGCATTTATTGAAACCATTTTGATGCTGCACAAGAGTCTCCGCTCCATCTTCAGCATCTTACGCTGATGTTTCTTCCTCATCTCTGCTGAAGAAGAATCTTCTGAATCTTTCTCTTCCCCATTTTCATTCTCCCCCTGTGGCTTCCTCAGGCTTTGAGGGCAAACAAATAAACAAAACAAAACATTTATAGACTCAGTGCTCGCATCTTGGCCCCCAAATCCCCGCACTTAGAGCTGAGTGAATGAAGCATGCGGAGAAGGCCCATATGAGATAGACTGAAAGACATTTGGGTTTCTTCCTCTGCAAACTTTCATACCACCCTCCCCTTTCCCCTCTGTCTTTCCAAAAACTTCATAAGCAGTAATACTCTTGTGTACGCATGTGTGAGCAGGAGTGTGAATAAGAGTGAATGGCTGTTAGTATGCAAGTACATGCGTGTGTGTGTGTACGTGTGTGTGTGTGAGTTCAGCAATGCGTGTGTGTTTGGCAAGTGGTATATACTGCACATGTGTGCGTGCATTTGCATGTGTGTGTTTGAGCAGGGAGGTGTCAGCTCGCTCCTTGCCACCCCATTTACTGTAGCTGTACCGCTGTGATCACAGACAGATGTATAAATCAAACCTCGCTTGATGGATTCATCAGGGTGGCGAAACGATCGCCTGAGAAGAACTCGCAACTCTCTTAGCATTCTGTGTTCTGACGGAAAGGGTATGCAAAGAGCCTAAATGGATGAACGCTTGATTAATTCTTTGCCGGAGATGTTGGCGACAGCAGGAAATGTGTTTTTGCTTTGACTGTGTTTGCACGGGAATTTACGCACGCGGGGCGTGAGTTATGAGGCCTGAGTTTTGTACCTAAGGCTATTGTGCATAATGACGGCAGGTTGGGAGAACTGCAAGCAGCCGCTAAAGACTTGCTACCTGTGGAGCAAAGACAGCCAATGAGAGAGAGAACGTGTGTGTGTGTGTGTGTGTGTGTGTGTGTGTGTGTGAGAGAGAGAAAAGTGTGTGGATAAAGGCCTAGTCTGAGAAACAGATGCCTATAAACAGTTTGAGAAGAAGATGTAAAGAGTTAAGATGCAAAAAAAGTAAGAGGACAGTTGAAAGAGAGAAAAACACATTTGAGTTTATTGAAAAAGTATTTTTATTTTTTTTTAAAAAGCATAGAAATTGTACTCAAAAATGTTGTGTCAACCGTGGGTTCAACCCTATTTTGGCTATTCATAGTAATGGTTGCAGGTCAACGGTGTGACAAGTAGTCATCAAAGTTTTGATGTTACAGCTGGTCTAAACCAAAAAAGGAGCTCACACAGCTTACGCTGACACCACACAATCGCCAACATAATTTTTCCTTCAGTTGTCGGTGTAAGTGTTGTTTGCCTTCTTTCTTTCTTCTGCGCTTAAGAGCTCGATGCGATGCTGGCAAATAGACAAATCATAATCAAAAAGATCTGCCGGCATCACAGAATATAATCAGCATTTAGGGAAAACACAAAAAAGCATCATGCTGCAAATACAGAAAACTCCACTGCGAAACGCTTCAGAGTTAACAGCACAGAAGCCTAAATGAAATAATAATGAATGAAGGAAAATAACAGCATTCAACCCACTTAAGCTCATTTTGCACTTTGGCAACAATTAGTCCTTTCCCAGCTATCTTCATCACTTTATTGTGCCTCCTAATAGCCCTCTGTGCTTTCTGCACGTTTATGGTATTTTGTTGTATTTTCTCCTTTTGCAGAATTGGAGTTTTGCTTGGAGTTTTCTTAGTTTGCCTTTGCTTTATATTTTCTTAAGTTGTAGTCCATTGAGCTTTTAGTGCCACTGAGTGCAATTGTCTATTGCTGGAACTTAAGAATAAGGAGCATACAAAATGACCCAATGAACTGCAGTGAAGCATGTAGTAAAAAGCCACAACACTGGCCGTAAATATCAGTTAAATATCTCAGTGCCTGCTGACTTTCAAAGCTCATCATTTTAAGATCACCTCACATTTCAGAATGTAAAGTAAGTTTTCTCACTGATGCTAAGTGACAGCAAGGACTGTGAATTTAAACTATCTATACAAGAACAAGGACTTTCACCTTTTGGTAAACACGTTACTAAAAAGTCAAATTAAAAGCAAGTCAAGTGAAGGATTTAAAGTAACTAGGTTTCTCGAGGTAAGGCGGCCACCGGTAAGTGCAACAAATGAAATACAGGTTTCTGTGTCCATATCCTAAGGTTCATGGAGATAGTTAGCAAGTGGTTTTTATATCTAACATGTTGATAATTTATAAGAAAAGGCAATCTGTGTATCTGGAGGTGGCAGAGGGAGAAAGAGGAGGGGCAGGCAATATGAGTAGTAATTTACTCAGTTAAGAGCCAAATGGCAGACAGACTGTCGCCCTGCGTGTTATCGCAGAGATTCGCACTCTGCTCGTTTTCTGACTATATTTCCGTGTGTGTGTGTCTGTGTGTGTGTGTAGTTTTGAGTGCATATGCACACAGTTGGCTCTTAGCTTCACTAGCATCATCTGATCATTTCTGTGTATATTGTACCATAAATGATGAAGCCTTTATTGCTCTCCTAGATCTCACATGTGCGTACACCAGTTCATGTCGGCTCCTAAACTTGCATCACAGCACACGAGCGCAGGTGAACTCATGTGTGCGTCTGCATGCGTTCGTGCCACGTGCGCGTTTGCTTGTGTGTTTGTACTTATGTGAGTGAATATGTGTGTTTTAACGAATCTTGGGAGGCTTCATTGCACTCATCAGGATATCAGTGTTGAGAAATGGCAGTGTCAGTGAAGTGACAGTTGTGTGTGTGTGTGAGGATTGATGAGCCCGAGTCTGACAGCAGCCATATTGTGGAGCGAGAGAAGGATGGAGGGATGGAGGGAGGAACAGTGGGAGGAGTATTGTGGCCCCCTCATCCTCACAGGTTAATATTGACACAGCCTGGGCAGATACAGCGCCAGAAGCTCTCATCAATCACTTTCAGTGGTCCGAACAAATACACACACTCGCGTGCACAGGCTTAAGTAGTGAGACGGACCACACACACACACACACTGCCGACTGCACAGCAAAGAAATGCATATGCTGAAACGTCATTGGACTGACACGATCTGGCAACACGAGAAGAAATAGGTTTTCATGTCTGCAGCAGACACACACACGAAAGTCAAACTTCCTTTATTAGTTTTACTCTAAATATCTCTTTTGTTTAAAAAGTTCTACTTAAATAAGCACGGCAACAATTTTGAGAACTTTACAAAACAAACAGTTGTACAGCAAATCTAGATTAATCAAGCAAATATGTTTTCAAAAGTATCACTTTGCACACTTTATAGCATAGCAAATTACGGTTCCCATAACATTGTTGTTAATCATTCCAGAGAGAAAGAAAAAAACAAGTTCCCTTGACAAACAAAACAATTAATTAATGCAACTTTCCATCCATCAATCACTGTGTGTGTCACTGAATTACCATAATCTGTGCATGGTGGCTGTTTTAAGAGCAAACAGTTAATTTCCAAACAATAAATCACAAAGTGTCTCTCTACCCCTCTGTGTGCTTTGACAGCTTCGTCTCTCATTGCTACAGATAAAGGGCTTTTTTCTCTGAAACCACTCAAGTTTTACTAAATTACATTAAATCATATGTGCAATAAAAGGCAGAGTCTTACAAAGTTTCCTATGTGGCTGTATATAAAAATAGAAAAGGTTCATCATTAATTTGAACACTTTTTTTTTTCTACATAGTAGTAAAAATTTTATGTTTGTCCTTTTTTGTCACTTTCAGGACTGGCATGATTATCTGGATGTGCTTAAATCGTTCAGTCACCACCATAGGTTCGATGGTATTGTGGTTCTCTTATCCATCAGTGATTCAGTTCACCATCCCCGCCAGCAGGTGGCTGTCTACTCAAACAACACAGATATCCTGAAACAGGTAAAATATTCATCAGAAGCAACAAACAATCATATGTCAGGAATGAAGCATAAAGTGCTTCTTAAATACTCACAGCTCTGTAATGGTGTCTTTAGTAAATTGAATAAATATTAATTTCTTTTTAAATATTTCCCTGACTCTGAAAATAATGTGTCAAAAGAAATACCGGAAACAAGTTTTTTATTAACTAAAATGTGTGCAGCATTAGTGTATAATCACCTGGCATCTCATCCTTTTAATTTTGCTGGTCCAAAAATGCCTGTTTTGTTTTTACTTTTCTTATTACGCTAGGATATGTTTTATGTCATATACATTGAACTAAGCTAAAGTCAAAATGTGGAGATTACAGTTGTTTCAAGGCAAACTGCCACGGCTCCTATACCCTCTACAAAATGCCTTGTGTAGAAGATTTAATGACTCGGCTTTAGTTGTAAGGAAATGATTTCTCTTTTAGCACATAAACACAGCGTGGGTAAGTATAAGGGTGCTTAAAACTGCATCTGGTCAGAAGGACCAATAATGCTTTAATAATGCTTTTTTTTCTTAATGTGGCCCTAATACTCCTTCATACAACAGCAACACTGAAAAGCATAGTAGTCAAACTGCTTGTTCTAGAAACTAGACAGATATGTAAGATATGGCCTCACTCTAGTAATCAAACCATTCAAAAAGATGAACTAAATCAAATAAGGATTAGGTGGTATATTTAAACAAGCTTCTCATTGCAGATCTGCTCCGAGCTTGAAGAATCCTCCAGCTGGTCTCTTTCTGGTGAACTGGAGGCTCTGGAGAGTCTTCAGGTTTATCATATTCCACTGAACACCTCTGCATCCTCTGGTTGTCCACCACTGCTCGCGGAGGAGATCCAGGGCATCCTTAAGGACTTTGTCGACCGGCGTAGTTCTGTTTTAGCCTGCCACCCCAGCAGTAGGACTTCTTCCACAGACGGAGTAGCAGGCAGTGTGGAGTTCTCCCAGGGATCGTCTGGCATCAATGACATGGATGGTTCTGATATAGAGAGAGCAGAAGGAGGCAATGGCGACACAGTGGCAATAGCAAGGTAGAATGTCTGAATGTCTACAGTTTTTAGAGAAAACATTATGTTCACTCATACTTTTGTTTTATCTCCTGCAAACAGGGTAATGGGAGATGGTGAAGAGGACGCAGGAGGTGCAGGAGTCAATGTCGGTGGGGAGCTAGTGAGCCCTGACAGCGGAATGACCACCATTCGTAGCAGCCGCTCCTCCAAAGAGAGTTCGATTTTCCTTAGTGATGACAGTCCGGTGGGTGAGGTGATAGCTGGTGGTGGTCCAGCAGCAGGGCCAGGAGGACTCTTTCTGAGAAACCCCTCTCCTTTGGGGTTGTTATCTCTTTCCCCTCCTGTCCCACCAGAGAGGAAGAAACATCGCTCGAGCAGACACAGGAGCGATAACTTTGACCTGTTTCATTTTGACCCGCTGCATAGCAGTGACCAGTCTACGCCAGTAGGAGGAGAAGTGGCAAATTCTGGAGAAACAGGATATGAAGATGAAAGAAGAGCAGGGAGCTCTAGTCTGTCAGAGCTCGATGAGCTAAGCTTTCTTGATTTCTCTGCTCCCAACTCAGTGGGAGGTCTGGAAAGTGGAAATTGTTCAATTGATCGCCGCGGTTCAAGCCATGGGAACGAGATGATTGACACCGTGGTCCCTCCAACCCCGGTCAACAGCCTGGTTGGTAGCCGCCCACCCAGCAGTTGTGGCGTCAGGTTCTTTCCAGAAGATGTTGTTGAAAGGATCAATTGCCTACAGCATAAAGACAGTGTGTCATCTTCTTTGTCGGAGACCTGGGATGAACTGGGCTTTGACACACAAGGAGCATTGTCCTCAAGTGATAATAACATGTGGAATAGACCCAAAGATTCTGAGAGCCCACCTAATATTTTAGAAGAAGTTGGAGGCAAAGACTTAGTGGGTAACATGACAGAAAAGGAAAGCAGACAAGAGATCTTAAAGTCAGAGAATTCCCACCACAAAGGGAAAAGTCTTGAACCTCAGCTTAGTTTGATCACAGAGCAGACTGAATGCTATGAAAACTGGAAGGATGAGTGGAAACCTATTACTTTGGATGATCTCCAACTGACGCCACCAGAGGAAGACTTAACTGGAAGAGGCAAACCTGCTATTATTGGAGCACAAGAAAGAGCAGCTTTGGCCACAAAGAAAACAATCCTGAACACTTTAACACCGGACACATCTAAAGAAGAGGACGAGGGGGTCCACAGAAAAAAAAGGGAGCAACAGATGGAGCTTTTAGACTTCTGGACGTACTCTGCACAGAAAGGATTTCTTAAATCTGATAGCGGGACCACCACGTCTTACCCCGAATCGCTGGATATGTGGAATATGACAATCCGGGATGACAGTTTATCACCTCTCACAACCCCTGAGAACTTATCTCAAAACTCTGGTTCTTTCTGTGGACTGAACACCAATATCAAGGGTGGAACATCTGTAGAAAATCCACTGGGATACTCAGATGGTGGAATGGAGATGTGGAACACCACCATACAGGAAGACAGCTCTTCCGCAATGACGACTCCAGAAGCACCTGAAAATGGAAAGGACCTTAGTCACATGGATTCAGTGGATGCCACTGACACTGTTGGGACACATGCCAACAAAAAGGAAGAAGAAGACAATTTAGAAGAGAAGAGTGATCCATGTGAAGCATTTAAGCAGACGCCTGAAGTTGTGAAAATAGTCATCGAGGCTGCAGAGGGCACAATGCAGAGTGAAGAAACAGAAGGCATCGATGTACAAGGTGCTCAGAGTTGCAAGAACTCTGCAGATGATGACGATGACACATCCACCTATGAGGGCACTGACGTGTGGCAGTTACCCATCTGTGGCATGGTGACCTCCACCTCTGAATATGACAACGTAGGAGCAGGTACATGGAGCCTGGCATCCTCCCCTGACACCTCTGGCTGCCCTGTAGCAGACATGATACAGCTTGAGGAGCAGTCTAGCCCTTTTATAGCTGTGAGCAAACCCATTCTGACAGATCAGAGAGTAGATATCACAAATAAAGAACAGCCAGACGACCAAGTGTTTCTGTTTGAGGCAGCCAGTGAGATGGGTGGCCGAAGCAGAGAAGGATCAGAGGAGACTGAGTGGATAGAGCAACCCAGAGATCATTCCCCATTTCTTCTGGTCAACTGCTCCACTGGCACTCGGCAAATTTCACAGTATCCAGAGGAAGCTGCTGAACCACAAATCCAGGCTGACCAAACATTATTCCCAGCCTATGTGACGACCAATGAAGGTGAGCATGCCACAGAAAGTCAGGTGGGAGCTACAGATGGGAGCAGAAGACATGTAGATGGAAAAACAACAGAAACTGTATCTCTGAGCTCCAGTCCTGGTGGAGAGAAGGACCTAATGGAAAACCCAGACAGTGGTTGCACAGATAGTCCAGATGAACTTGGCCTAGAAATGGAATACATCATCGTATCTGGCACGGTAAAAGAAGCTACAAGAGAGTGCCTTGACAGACCTAAACGGAGTGAAAGGCAATCAAAGGCAACAAAAAAGTCCCTGGAGACATTTAGCATGCTGTCATATGCAGCCTCGGTACTGCAACGTCAGGCCCAAGCTGCAAAACAAAATTATAACAAAGAAACACTGCCAAGTAAGTTACACCAAGTCAGAGGAACTGACAGTGCTCCCAATGCAGACCAAAATCAACCTGTCGAATCAACTCCCTACGAAGCAACTCATGATAGTGCAACTGACTGTCACGTGGTTCCAGAAATTATCAGTCCCAGCCAATCGAAAAATGACTCGGAAGCTTTTCATCAGTCTGATTCAAGACCAACAAGCTCCAGTCAGTCAGAGGGAAATTATGACAGTGAGTCAAGCATTGTGCCCCGCAGTGTGTCTCCATCATTAAGATATCCATCAGATCACTTCTTGAAAACCAGAGAGGAGGTTTATGTCCACTCACAGATCTCAATGGAAGATTCAGACGAAGGCGGGGAGACGCCACCCGCTCCTTCTCCATGTCCTGCTTCCTTGGGTGACTTCCAAGTCTGGGGGGCTCAGTTAAGGAGAAAGGACACGTCCCAAACCACGTCGGAGCCACAATCCCCTGTGCTTACCAACAGTTCGGCCTCTCATGCCAGCTCTCTGATTGGCACCCCAGTAAATGAAACAAGTGTTTGCATTGACAAAAGACTAGGATTACCATTTTCTGGAGATTTAATGGAAGAGGAAAATGACGTTGAGGAGCAGGATGAGGAAACCAACACACTAGAGAATGCTGTCCTTCCAAAATGGACTTCAGAAGTGCAAAGAGAGAGGGAAGAAAGACAAGAGTTTGCATCTTCAGACCTGCTGAGCTTTAGTGATGACTTAATTGGAGGGTCTTCATTTCAGCAAGCAGGATTACAAACACATGAGCCAAAGAGAGATGGGTTTCCACTGAGCAGAGTGGATTACCGTGATGGACGACCTATAAGGACTGAAGATTGGGATAAATGGTCTATTGGACAACAGCCTGGAGACACTGGAGCTTCACAAGATAATTATTTACCTGATTTAAGGTAAGAAACACAATCCAAATGCATATGCTTTCCAAATACTCCGGAGTTAGTGGTGACTTCATTTGTGTTGAGTAGAGAAGATATAGAAGTAATTCTGCAGCACTCTGTCTTCTTTACTTGATAGACTTTTCTATTCTCAGGCTGCTAACGGCAAATAAATGAAAATGCCTGCGCACACCGACCTGTATCTCTCTCTCATTCACACACACGCAACTCACACACAGGCAGCCCTCCTTCCTTTCACTTTGCCTTAATTCTTTTAGTTTCAAAAGTTTTCTCAATGAAGTCTTTTAGATAACTGAACATAACTGAACTCACGAGCCAGAAGGAACACCTAAGCACCAGAGTCTGGTGTGTGTATGGACGGATGGAAGGATGAGTGACTGACAGAGGATAAGAGCCTGAAGGGACTATGTTTGTTTATAATATGTGAGTGTGAGTGAGAAAGAAGCAAGCCTTGCGTGTGAATGGATGCATATCTCATGTGTTTAGCAGCCTGGTTTGATCTGCAGCTCTGTGTGTTTTTGAGTGTGTTTATAAATCTGTTTATGCCTCATTAGATATGCATTACCTGCCTCATTACAGCTGCAGACCCACCACAGCTAATGGAAACAGCTCCCTTAGCTCTCTTGCAAGGTGTTGGCATTGTGCGTGTGTGTGTGTGTGCGTGTGTTCATTCATGCACTGGTACCTTTAGCTTCAATATTTCTTTAGTAAATAAATCAATAGAATATACTGTCTATGAAGTGGAGCCTGTTCTGTATTTCAGAGAATTACAAATATATCTTTGGCCTACAATGTTGAAGACATTTTATTTCATTCTCTTTATTGCTGATTTTAAACACTGATGAAATAGTCCTGTTGGGTTAGGTTTAGTTTCACAAAACACAATGTAAATGTCCTTAAGCGCTAATCAATGTATGCAAATATACATCTTAAAAAAAGAACAACTGGATTTTTCTCTGCTTATTCTATAGTTTTTATTGTCATCTTTGCTTCCTTCCTTTTCCAGAGACATATTTGTGTTTTTTGGCACATTACCGCCACCTGTTGATTGGTAGAAAAATGGCTGAATTTTAAATCTTGTCACCCTGGTACCCATGAACATGCATTTGTGTCTTTGCACGTTTAGAGAAAAATAAACAAACAAAAAAAGGGTAATGTAGCCTTCAAGGGCCCCAAATTTTCTTAATGATATATTATCACTCCACTTTTTAGGTGTTTGGTTTATGAATGGACAGACTAAAAACATTGTAGAGATAAAAAAGTATAACTGTGACTCTGTGTGTATTAATTCTGAATATTTTTCCACTCTCTCTTCAATTATCCCCTTTTTCCTTTAAAAGAAGACACCAAGACATAACATCACAAGTGTCGTCCCACCCTGCTCAAGAAAATGCTACATACCAGTGGTCCGGACAACAGAACACAACTCAGGGTCAAACCCAGTATGGCTATAACTATCATCACATCGATCAAAGAACTGAAAACCAGTGCACCTATCCAGCCTTTGTAGAGAGCAAATCCAGCCGACAGCAGGATGCCACTGACGTCTATGCCGAGTTTACAACTGATGCCACGGCTACAAAATACAGATACGAGCAGACTGAGAACTGTTTTGAAGCTGGAGATAAATCTCCAAACCACTTGAGTGACACACACTTCAGGTGTCAGGACACAGCTGAAAGTCAGTATATAGTTGCCTCCACTTCTTTGTGCACTTCTGACTTCCAATACTCTCAATATCCAGCTAACAGCCAGGGTCAGTATGAGTCTCAGTCAGACCATGCTCATTATCAGTCTGAAGGGAAGCCTTTCTATCAATCAGATGTCCACACTGAGACAGAGGATCATGCACGGTATGTGCTGGAGGGATATGTTCATTTTCCCCTGTCAAGGTGAGCTTTCATTTATATAGACTCAGTCAGCACAGCAGGTTATTCACTGTGTAAAACCTCAGTTTTTACTCTTTTCTGGAATTTAAGCTGTACTACTTTCATTAGCTAAGAGTCAGACCCTTCTTATGTCTACCCCTTGCTTAGTAAAGATTTTCTATCACTGGTCTTTTTAAACAGACTAGAAAAAAATCACATGCAATGTTGTTTTATTGATCTATGCTGCCACAAGGTGGCAGCATAGATCAATCTTGTAGTTCTTTTTTTAGTGGTCAAAGCAGCAAGGCTCATATTCTTCTCATCATTCTCTTTACTCATGTTTTAGGCTAAATGTGTTTTTGCACTAAAACCCATAAGAACTGGAAAATGAAAATGGTCCAGTGGTCTCAAATTTTGTTTACTACGTAGAACCCAAATCTGACTCCACTGCACTTGTATAAGGCATTACAAGGATCAAGGACATTGCATTGTATTATCCATAGGACGGAAAGCATAATAGTTCCAATGTAAAGAGGGACTGCACCATATTATAGATTTTTATACATTTAAAAAAATGATTATATAAGCAGAAATGGGGTCATTTCTAATGTACAGTTAGCAAAATATAGTCCTTTATGTACATATAGTAGTGAATATGTAGATAAATATACCTGCAAGGGTTTTTGATGTGATGTTTTTAAAAAAACAAAAGTCAAGTTGTGTAATCAGTCTCTAGGTTGTATGCATGTGTTTCACATGTGGCTGTGCATGCATCCTGTTCATTTGAGTATGTGTGTGATTATTGCAGGTCAGATTTTTCATAATGGTTTGTGTTTTGCTCCACTTTGTAATTCTGATAATGTGCGGCCTCTTTGGGATACACAGCTCTCCCCTGTCTTTCATTTGGTTTGTGTGCCTGTGAGTTTCCATACACGCACAATAGGCTTTTCAATAATCAAGTGGTCATGTGACTTGATAGTGGGGAGAGAGGTTCAGCCACTCGTGTTCAGAGAAGACAGGTTGAGAGAAAGGTAGAAGCCCATAAGATGGAGGTTTTTTTAAAGGGAAAAAGAAAACCTTTTGCACATCTGTGCATATAATCATATGTAAGTGCTCTCTCTATGTTGCTTCTCTCTATTGTTAGAGGCCTTATTCAAATCAGGGTCTGTTAGAGGGGCTTTAGTTTAGGGAGGGGGGAGCTTCCAACACTGCTCAGCATTGTTTCTTCAGCCCACACGTGCAGCTTGGGAATGAAGCAGTGAGTGCGTTTCTCTCTGTCTGCTTTGTCACTTCTAAATTATTTCATGTCCTGAGTCAAACAAACACATTTTACACTCGCTCGGATTCAGTGTCATGGGAACAGTTAGTGCTTTTCACTATATAGATGATTGTATTTGGCTTGTTTGGCCCAATACTTTGTGTAGTTGTGCCTCTGGTGGCAGTGGTTGTAGCAATGATAATTTATGTTGTGGCTCACTATTGTATTTCTGAGCCTGTGAGCAGACACTCCCAACAGGAAGTTGGTGCAGCTGGGATGATGATGAAGATGGCATCCAATGAAGACGCTACAGATGACAAGGAAAACAAAGAAGGTAATTAAACACAAAGTTAAACGTTTGCATTGTCTGCGTGATTTTCTATAAATTTGATTGTACTGTGCACAATTGCATTTCTTTATATTTTACTTCTGCGGAGACAAACAGTAGTTCTGAAAACGTCTGTGGACATTCACTGCACTTTCACTTAATTTCAGTCCCCTCATTGTACCTCATCATTTTCACAGGAACTGTTTGTTTGTTAACACTTAACACTGACTGAATCATTCAATTTAAATGATGTCTTCATTACTTTGTTACTAGCAGCCCTGTCACAGAGGTACATAATCTGCCCCCATTTCTTTAAATAACAAAGTTTGACGGGCTTAAAATGGTATTCTGTGCCAGCAAGGTGAATCACTTATAACCTGTTAAATGACGTGGTACTAGAGAGGAGAGTATGTCGGTTAGTCAAACCTCAGACTGCTTGGGAAAAAATTTCTCACACACTCAAATATTGTCGAGGCGTTTAAGAGCTAGTTCAGTGTTCCACCCCCACAATGAGCACCGCATTCTTCCTCGTCAATCTATGTGTTCTGTTGACTCAGAAAAGGCATTTAACTGCGTCCCACGCAATATCCTTTTGGGGTGTTTCAGGAGTATAGAGTATCTGGCTCAATGCTAAAAGCCATTTAATCACTTTCAACCAAAGCATTGCCATCAATAAGACCATGGTTCTCAGCCTGAAGAGAGTGCCCATTCAGATGGATGGACAGACAGACATTTTAATCAAAAGGATTCTTCATTTAGGAGGATTTACCAAAGATCCTTAAAATGAATTTTTTGTTGATTTAAAATAAATAAATAAAAACATTTATTTTCATAAGGTGTTCATATGATAATCTTTAAATGATCAAAAAATGAAAGTGGAAAAAAAAAGTTATAAACAAATGACTTTCTCTGCACAGACCAGCCCTCCTCAGCTGATATATCTGGCGGGTCCAATCAAAGAAGAAAGCTGGCAGCTCCACCAATGAACGTGTCCCTGGACCACAGTGAGGGGTCTCTTCTTTCAGAAGACACCCTGGATACAGAGGATGACGGCTTGGATACTGGGGATGACCTGGATGTCAACTTAGATGAGTTGGACACACCTGACGAGGCCGACTCACTGGAACTTAATAAACATGGTGACAGCAGACACATTCTCATTGGAACAGCCACAATTAAAAAATACAAAGACTATTTTACAGGTTTTTTACAGCATGCAATTTTTACAGATAGGAGTTAAGGGTAAATTGTGAAAAAAGTAAAGACACAGCTTGTCAGCCTCGTGTCAAAACTACTGGCCCATCAGCTCTCCACTATATGTTGTCTATTAAATTAAAATCAAACTGTTAATATGTATTTGATTCGATCTTATGTCACCTCAGGGGACTCAGAGGAGTCCGTTTTGGGTGGCGGAGCGGCATCAAGAGATCCAGGCCACAGAGCAGCAGAGGAAAACAGGCTGTGGAGGAGCGTGGTGATCGGAGAGCAGGAGCACCGCATTGATATGAAGTGCATTGAACCCTACAAAAGAGTCATTTCTCATGGAGGTACGTAAACACAGCTACGACAGCTTTCAGTTGATAGCATTGGATGAGCCTCCCTTGCAGTTATCTTGCTGTTTCTCATCTTTTTAGTTGAATCGTACAACTAAACTGAGTGTGTGTGTGTGTGTGTGTGTGTGTGTGTGTGTGTGTGTGTGTGTGTGTGTGTGTGTGTGTGTGTGTGTGTGTGTGTGTGTGTGTGTGTGTGTGTGTGGTGCTGCAATGACGAAAAGCGAGAATATCAGCCCTCTCTGAAGTTTCCCCTGTGCTTTGATACAACTTTTTCTGCTGAATAAAACAGACGTTATGATGGTGTAGATGTTAATAAATAATGTTAATAATGCATAGTTTTACTTGTCTGTGGAGGCAAAAAAGATTCTGTCTTCATTTTAATATCATTTAATTAATTAAACTATAAAACTGATAAAAACTGATAAAGACTGATAAAAAAATGCTGTTGTTTTATCAGTCTTTCTGTTGACAGCAAAAACCTAAGAAAAAGTGGTAGCCGACTGACGCGGATCATTATATCTATGCCACAGTGTGTGTCTATCTGACTTCGCACTGAAAATATTGAAACAATTACTTGATTGGTGCATGCCGTTTAATAAAAACCGCATGCAAGTCCGTTGCAAACTGATATTACACATAATTAAAAAGTTGATGTAACTGAAAAGAAAACTAAAATCAGATCTGAAATCAGAATGAAAACTAGTTTAGAAAAGTGTGTTGGGGTTTCTGATGATTACCAAAAACTTTGCTGTGTAATCAGAGTTTATCAGATGTCAGACTAGACTCTTGTTTGGCTGAGACTGAAAAAGTATATAAAGTGTGAGAAGTATAAATATGTGATGGGGTTAAGTAGAGGACTCTTTCTTATTGATGGGACTGAATGTTTAATAGTGAGGGTAAAGTCCCACTCACATTGACCCATGTGTCAACCACAAAAATAATAATAGTAATTGCTTTTTTAACTGATAGGCCTTGAATTAGTTATAAACCGGACAAGAATGTTAGAAAAATGATTTGTATTATGATTGATATGTAACGTGATAGTCATGTTTGTGTCTCTCATGTTTCAGGTTATTACGCTGAACAGAAAGCCATCATTGTGTTTGCTGCATGTTTCCTACCAGAGAGCAACTGTGACAATTACAATTATGTCATGGAAAACCTTTTTCTGTAAGTACATTCAAAAATGACCGTGCTTCTGGGTTAGCGTACGCTGGCGTGTCTTTCTGCCGCTGCTCTCTGTGTGTAGCTCTGTTTTTATGTACATCACGCCCGTGTTTCATCTCTTAACCAAAGCTTCTCACATGTCATTGAAGTGACGAAAAGAAAACTTTGCTACAGTCACAATGTCTAAAATAAATAAACATGTCTAATCCACTGTATTTTGTTCTCCTTCTCTTTGTAGATATGTGATAAGTACACTGGAATTAATGGTGGCTGAGGATTACATAATTGTATATCTAAATGGTGCCACACCTCGCAGGAGAATGCCTGGTTTTACCTGGATGAAACGGTGCTACCAAATGATAGACAGAAGGTAATATTAACACAGATATGTTTATTGCAAATGTAATGCCGTAGTATATGTACCATGTGATTTCATTACAGATTATATGCATGTTAAGTTTTCATTGATAGTGTGTATTATGATTTCTAAAAAAAAAAAACTCACTTGACCCTAAAAAACACCTTTAAAATATAGTGAACTGATTAAATTGAAACTTCAATTCAGTCTGGTTTAGTGTAGTTTAGTTTAAAATCCCCGCAGTGCAGCAACCATTTTTCTGGCGTCATTAACCTTTACACTTTGGCAGCGCACTACTCAAGCTTGGACATTTTCGATCATAGCGAAACCAAAACAAACCACACACACAGACAAAAACATTTTTAAAAGCCTTTTTAACAACATTTTAAAAGCCTTTTTAAGCCAAAGTCATGTCGAATAGATGTTAGAGGGGTTTTTTTATAATCTACCTTTTCTGGTTTCTTTTGTTATCTGTCTTGACAATAAACGTATTATAAAAGAAAAATGAAAACGACAAAAAATGCAGTCATAGATGTAAGGACCAAGTAGTTTAGTGTGATTAGGTAGTTGGCTGTAAACCATGAAAGTTCACTGCTGCAAAACAGCCACTACTTTAATATTTCCCATATTGAAATAACCTATGTGCTGTAATCAGTTTAGTTCTGTATAATTATATTGAACGTGGAGGTTTTCCAATCTGGAAATGCACTGGCTATGATTTGGTGACGTAACCATTGGGGGTGACAGCCAACGATTCTCCGTCCATGCCTCGAGATTCTGCGTGTTCACGTGAATCTCGAGCGGTCCAGGCCTCGAGAGCCGGTGTCCTGTAGGTTTTAGATGTATCTTTGATCCATCACAGCTGATTTCAGTGGTTAAATTACCTCCTCAACATTTCTTGAAGTTCTCCAGAGGCCTGGTAATGACCCAGGGTGATATCTAAAACCTGCAGGACACCGGCTCTCGAGGCCTGGTGTTGGCCACCCCTGCTCTACGGTATTTCTAGTTGTGTATACTCTAAGGAGAATGCAGTTTTCATTCCCAAATCTAAATGTTGTAAGAAGGTAGCTTTGTTGATGCAAATATTTCAAACTCAAATAAAATGGTGGACTATAAGTTCAGTAGTGTAAATAAACTTTATATAATAAGGAGGCTCTCTGAGCAAACCCGCATGTGAGTAATATGATTTATTATTGCAGAACATGGCTTTTCTCTCTTTTCGTGTTCCGGCCATTAAAAGAAACAGCAAAAGAAAAAATGTAAAACGCTGCGCAAATGTGAAAGAAACAGTCTGATCTTCCTGCTGTTAATCCTGTTGCTAATGTACTCCATTTTCTTCTTTCAAAATGTTTGTTTTGTCTTTGTTTTCTTGTATTTTGTATAATCTTAGATTACTTTCTTTAAAACGCTTTGTGACTCCGGTCTGAAAAGCATTGTATCAGTAGATATCAATGATAAGCTATAGTCATCAGTGCAATTGTACTCCTCTTTTGTGTAATTCCTGACTGTTTTGTCCCGCAGACTGAAGAAAAACCTAAAGATGTTCATCATTGTTCATCCATCCTGGTTCATACGGACTTTGCTAGGAATTACCAGACCCTTCATAAGGTCTCAGAGTTGTAATTGCTATTTGCACGACTCTCCCAGCTATTGAAATTCATTCAGATTCATTTATAATTTAATTGCAGTCAAAGTCATGGAGATCTTCATTAGAAAGGATTATCATGTAGCATTTAGCAAAACCATTTTTTACTGTAACTCTTTTTGATTTCTATTTCCTTCAGTTCCAAGTTCAGCAGTAAGATCAAGTATGTGCATAGTCTGCAGGAGCTCGGAGAAATCATTCCTATGGAGTATGTGCATATACCTCACAGCATTGTCAGGTGAGCCAGCCTGTCATTAATATAAATGCCATTGGTTGTTGATCATGGTTGATCATGGCATTTAGCCAAGGACTTCGGGGGAAACAAACCACAACCGAACCACATCTTGCACATAATACATTGTTGTGAAGTTTCTGGGTGTTAAACTTACCTGACTGGTGTTCAGCCCTATGTAATTAAATTTACCTTTCTTTCATCTAGTGAAAACCGAAAGCCCGTTGGTTTCTGACATTCCTGTTCTAAACAAGTCAATCAAACTTTTTCCCAAAACTGGCCTTGAAACGAATCCACTCCAGCCTATTGGATACAGTAAAAAATCAGAAGTTTTAAAGCCTTCTTAAAAACAAAGATATTACTCTGTTTTAATTGTATGATTTATTTTTTTCTGTACTCATGCCTTTGTTTGTTAATGTGTAAGACCAGAGAGCTGTTTTGACGGGTTCCTTTGATTTACTAGTGTATACCAGATTTTCTGGAAAAACTGATTGCACTTATTTTTTCTTCAGGTACCTCAAGTTGCTAATCATCACTTTTAAAACTAGATCGTTTAATTAATTTGTAGTTAAACTTCATTAAATAAAAAGAAAGGGAAACAATTTACAGGTTTGGTTTGTTTTTTTTTGGTTGTTAAGCAATTTTGACTTCTTTAGGTTAAATTGGATGTTCTGTGGCCCACAGCCTGAAATGAGTTTGACACCCCTAGTGCAGAATAAAAGTCCTCAACGATATATTTAATGTGTGGTGCATGTGGCATTTTACAACCATTATTGTAGTTGCAACTATGTTTGAATATTTATCTAAGTCTTCAAATACTCTTACTTCTGTAATTGCATTTTAGAGACAAATTGTTTTTTGCAAATCTACTCAGGAAATTCACTGAATTTCCTTAAAAATTTAAACCAATCAGTGCAGATTGTCATCTTAAGTGCTTTAGGCATGTTTACAAATTTTTCTGCCCAAAGGTATGACCAGGAGAGGAGTTTGAACAAATTTGCATGCACGAGGTAAACCACTTAATCTGCCTCTTTCTATGAGTTGGTTATGTCTAATTCTCCCTGAAAATCCTTCATTAATTTTCTCATGCTGAGACTAACCTTTGACTGTCTTCTTATCCAATACAAAGGCACATTTAAAAAAAAAAAGCATTTTGATGATTGAAATATTGACTCATGTTGAGGCAAACTGTTACACCCCATGCATTGCAGTACATTGCTTTGACCTTGAATACTCTCACCTTTGAGCACCAGTGCTTGTTTTTATTTTTATCAATTCATTTGTCAGTGCAAGTGTCGATATAGGCTACTGATCCCCAGCTTTTGCATGTCTACTGACAGTATAGTTGCTCAGTTAACATCCGTCACTTACTTTTGCTTTCTGACTTTCAACCTAATGCTAAACCAGACTGGACACAGAATTGCAGGACACAGCAGCAGAGTAAGTGGTAAGTACTCTGCTGCTCCCGTTTAACCGTTTGTGCAATAATAACAGTGTGCAATACACATACACTTCTTCTTCTTTTTTTATTACTAAGTTAATATACTGTGTTGTGTTGTTTGTGTTGCGTTGTGATGTGTCATATCGTGTCTTGCAGATCCTTCCCAGAATGATCAACTAGGCTGTTAGCTTTTAAACCTGCCCAGGTCCTTTTGAGAAAGTACTGATTTGTCTCTAACTACTGTTAGAGACAAACAAGGGGAAATTTATTGAAATATTCCAATGCTAGTATATGCAAAACCTCAAGTATGGTAGAAATGTGGTAGAACATCCAAACACAACGGGTTAGGCTTCTGTATTTTGATTAAATATCATGGTTGTTTCTGACCTGTGTTATAAAACCTAGTTTTTGCAAAATCAGAAATTTGGGGGAGGTGAATTTTTTAAAAACACCACATTTTCTCAAAGATAAACTGTTCCTTCCACCTCTGGTTAGTCTGAGGTAGTACGTCTCTACACTACTGACCTGTGACATGGAAGTTGGATGTAGTTTTTGTGCTATTATTTTACTGTAAATGTTTTACTGTAAAGTGGATATGTTGCAATCATTTCTTTTCCTTCTTATCTCTCCCCTTAGAGTCAACAAGGGGAACTCTGCTGTGTGACGAGATAATTGGCTGCTGCCCTTCTTCTCCTCCCCGTGTTATGCTGTACTTGAGGACAGCATCTCTGAATTTGAAGCCAGCCTGTAGTATAAAACATGCTGAGCTGTTACAACAACATGTAACTCAGAGAGAATGATGCTGTGGTGCAATACATCAGGAAAAATCTAATTCAGATCTGAGGGTTCCGAATATACAGTAATACTGTGGTTGTGGTGCAGAGACTGTACTGTGGTGTGCTGAAGGGAAATGCTTTATACTATAATACAGTACTCTCAGCACTTCATTATGTTCTCCATTTGTTTTCTTTTACTTCAACTTTTTTGTTTACCATGCAACTCATATTATAGATTGCCTTTAAGGGTACTTGTTATTGGCTTGTAACTTACATGTATTAACAACAATCATGTATTGATAATTAACTCTGGGTTATTGTAGTAGCGTATTTTCAAAAGCCACAGTGATGTTTTTGAGTAGTACTAGCATCCCATCTAAAAAAAGCCACAAAAATGAGGCGAAGGCACACTAAGCTTACAGGAGATGTAATTTACTTTAAAGACATTTATTGAAGTATTTTCAAATTAAATTATGTCACAGTAGGTAAAACGAAGCTAACGCAGCAGTCTGTGTTAGACACTAGATCTGCGTTCTGGCACGGGATGCCACTTGCTAATCAATATTCAGTACACATGAAGTATTTGTCTTTATACATGTAGTCCTAAAATGAGTAGAAAACATGAATTCTGCATGTTATTTCAGTTAATGCTTCAACATCCCGTCTGTTTGCTAACATTTTTGTTTGCACACATAAATCCCTCCTGTCCACACTGACAGGAAATAGAAGGGCCGACCCAATTTGTAATAGTTTTCAAAGGTCTGGGCCGCTCCATTTAAAGCAAGGATTGACATTATGTCAACATCTCATTTAGCACCTCAGTCAATCTTTATATGAAATGTTTACAACCCATGTGTCACTGTGAGAATAAAGTAGAAGAGCTGTGCTGTAACAGAAGTTGTGTGTTGCATGCTTTTAGCTTGAAATTACTCTGACACATGCACACACACCCAAAAGCGGAGCACTGTGCTGGTACAGTACATTTATGTGTGTGTGTGTGTGTGTGTGTGTGTGTGTGTGTGTGTGTGTGTGTGTGTGTGTGTGTGTGAGTGAGACAGACAAATATTCTTGGGTGCTGGTGAGGAAATACCGTCTATATTACTTAATGAGATACTTTGTAGAAAGTGTCCACTGTGCAAGTTAGACCATATCGCTTTATTTATTTGTACATGTTTGTTTATTTGTGGCTTGCATGGTACTCATGTGTTGTAAAATATGTAAAATTACTTAGTTCATTAAAAATATGTTCCTCTCAAACAGTGTTTTCTCTAATTTTTCTAATAATTTACTAATAATTAAAATGATCAATAAAAGAAAACAGTGATATTAAAGGAAATTGGTATTAATTACATGTAAATGGTAAATGGCCTGTATTTATATAGCGCTTTACTAGTCCCTAAGGACCCCAAAGCGCTTTACATATCCAGTCATCCACCCATTCACGCACACATTCACACACTGGTGGCTACAAGCTACATTGTAGCCACAGCCACCCTGGGGCGCACTGACAGAGGCGAGGCTGCCGGACACTGGCGCCACCGGGCCCTCTGACCACCACCAGTAGGCAACGGGTGAGGTGTCTTGCCCAAGGACACAACGACCGAGACTGTCCAAGCCGGGGCTCGAACCAGCAACCTTCCGATTACAAGGCGAACTCCCAACTCTTGAGCCACGATCGCCCCGTAAAAGCCACGTAAAAGAATTTTGCTGGCTGATTTAACATGTTTTACACACTGAAAAAAAAAGTTCTTTCAATTTACTTGATTTTATTGTGTACATCGGTCCCACATAATATGAATAAGTATGACTGACTTAATTTTCCACTTTCATCCATCCATCCATCCATCTTCATCCGCTTTGTCCGGGGCCGGGTCGCGGGGGCAGCAGCCTAAGCAAAAAGGCCCAGACCTCCCTCTCCCCAGCCACCTCCTCCAGCTTATCCGGGGGAATACCAAGGCGTTCCCAGGCCAGCCGAGAGATATAATCTCTCCAGCGTGTCCTGGGTCTGCCCCGGGGCCTCCTCCCGGTGGGACATGCCTGGAACACCTCACCCAGGAGGCGCCCAGGGGGCATCCTTGTCAGATGCCCGAACCACCTCAGCTGGCTCCTTTCGATGTGGAGCAGCAGCTGCTCTACTCTGAGCCCCTCCCGGATGGCCGGACTTCTCACCCTATCTCTAAGGGAGAGGCCAGCCACCCTTCGGAGGAAGCTCATTTCTGCCGCTTGTATCCGCGATCTCATTCTTTCGGTCACTACCCACAGCTCGTGGCCATAGGTGAGGGTAGGGACGTAGATCGACCGGTAAATTGAGAGCTTCGCTTTTACACTCAGCTCCCTCTTCACCATGACGGACCGGTGCAGCGTCCGCATTACTGCAGCTGCAGCCCCAATCCATCTGTCGATCTCCGGCTCCCTTCTCCCATCACTCGCGAACAAGACCCCGAGATACTTGAACTCCTCCACTTGGGGCAGGAACTCATCCCCGACCCGGAGTGGGCACTCCACCCTTTTCCGGCTGAGAACCATGGCCTCAGATTTGGAGGTGCTGATCCTCATTCCCGCTGCTTCACACTCGGCTGCGAACCGTTCCAGTGCGAGCTGGAGGCCCTCACCCGATGAAGCCAACAGAACCACATCATCTGCAAAAATCAGAGATGAGATTCTGAGGCCACCAAAGCGAAAGCCCTCCGCCACTTGGCTGCGCCTAGAAATCCTGTCCATAAAAATTATGAACAGAACCGGAGACAAAGGGCAGCCCTGGCGGAGCCCATCACCCACCAGGAATGAGTCCGACTTATTGCCGGCAATGCGAACCAAGCTCTTGCAACGGTTGTATAGGGATCGAATGGCCCGTAGCAATGGGCCAGACACCCCATATTCCCGCAACACCTCCCACAGGACACCCCGAGGGACACGGTCGAATGCCTTCTCCAAGTCCACAAAACACATGTAGACTGGTTGGGCAAACTCCCATGCACCCTCAAGTATCCTGGAGAGGATAAAGAGCTGGTCCAGTGTTCCGCGACCAGGACGAAAACCGCATTGTTCCTCCTGTATCCGAGGTTCGACTAACGGACGAACTCTCCTTTCCAGCACCCTGGCATAGACTTTCCCAGGGAGGCTGAGGAGTGTGATCCCCCTGTAGTTGGAACACACCCTCTGGTCCCCTTTCTTAAAGATGGGGACCACCACCCCGATCTGTCAGTCCACAGGTACTGCCCCTGATCTCCACGCAACATTGCAGAGGCGTGTCAACCAGGACAGCCCTACAACGTCCAGAGCCTTCAGGAACTCGGGGCGGACCTCATCAACACCAGGGGCTCTGCCACCAAGGAGTTGTTTAACTGCCTCAGTGACCTCGCCCCCGGAAATTGGCGGGTCATTCCCCTCATCCCCAGACTCTGCTTCCTCCTCGGAAGACGTGTCAGTGGGATTAAGGAGGTCCTCGAAGTATTCCTTCCACCGCCTGACAATTTTCTCAGTCGACGTCAGCAGCGCTCCGCCAGCACTATTCACAGTGCAGGTAGAGCACCGCTTTCCCCTCCTGAGACGTCTGACGGTTTGCCAGAATCTCTTCGAGGCAGTCCGAAAGTCTTTTTCCATGGCCTCTCCGAACTCCTCCCACACCCGAGTTTTTGCTTCAGCCACTGCCCGAGCCGCATTCCGCTTGGCCTGTCGATACCTGTCGGCTGCCTCCGGAGTCCCACAGGCTAACCAAGCCCGATAGTTCTCCTTCTTCAGCCTGGTGGCTCCCTTCACCTCTGGTGTCCACCATTTGGTTCGGGGATTACCACCACGGCAGGCACCAACCACCTTGCGGCCGCAGCTCAATGCAGCAGCTTCGGCAATGGAGACGCTGAACATGGTCCATTCGGACTCAATGTCCCCAGTCTCCCTCGGAATGCTGTTGAAGCTCTGCCGGAGGTGTGCGTTGAAGATCTCGCGGACTGGGGCCTCTGCTAGACGTTCCCAGCACACCCTCACTACGCGTTTAGGTGCACCAGGTCTGTCCAGCGACCTCCCCCGCCACCTGATCCAACTCACCACCAGGTGGTGATCAGTTGACAGCTCAGCCCCTCTCTTTACCCGAGTGTCCAGAACATATGGTCGCAGGTCTGCTGATACGATTACAAAATCGATCATCGACCTACGGCCTAGAGTGTCCTGGTGCCACGTGCACTTATGGACACTCTTATGTTCGAACAGGGTGTTCGTTATTGCCAAACTGTGATTAGCACAGAAGTCCAATAACAGAGCACCGCTCGGGTTCAGATCAGGGAGGCCGTTCCTCCCAATCACGCCCCTCCAGGTCTCGCTGTCGCTACCCACGTGAGCATTGAAGTCTCCCAGCAGAACAACAGAGTCTCTTAGAGTCCCCAGGGACTCTAAGAAGGCGGGGTACTCTGAACTGCCACTCGGCGCATAAGCGCAGATGACAGTCAGGACCCGTTCCCCGACCCTAAGGCGCAGGGAACAAACCCTCTCGTCCACCGGGAAAAACCCCAATGCACCGGCAGCAAGCCGAGGGGATATTAGGATACCCACCCCAGCCCGCCGTCTCTCACCAGGGGCAACTCCAGACTGAGACAGAGTCCAGCCCCTCTCCAGGAGACTGGTTCCAGAGCCCAAGCCATGTGTAGAGGTGAGCCCGACTATATCTAGCCGGTACCTCTCAACCTCACGCACTAACTCAGGCTCCTTCCCCACCAGAGAGGTGACATTCCATGTCCCTATTGCCAGTCTTGGCAGCCGGGGGTCAGTCCGCCAGGGCCTCCGCTCCTGGCCACCACCCAGCACACAATGCACCCGACCCCTATGGCGCCTCCTGCGGGTGGTGGGCCTGCGGGAGGATGGGCCCATGTCTCCTCTTCGGGCTGTGCCCGGCCGGGCCCCATGGACTAAGGCCCGGCCACCAGACGCTCGCCCTCGGGCACCCTCCCCGGGCCTGGCTCCAGGGCGGGGCCCCGGTAACCCTATCCCGGGCAGGGTAAACTGTTCCCTCGGTTTCCTTTTCATAAGGGTCTTATGAATCGCTCTTTGTCTGGTCCCTCACCCAGGGCCAATTTTCCACTTTCCCTCAAGTAATTAATGCTTGTCACATCAAAGTATTTTATTTACATCAGATTACTTTAAAAAATCATGTTTGATGTACTAATATTAATCTATTATCATAATATCAATGTATTGCATAATGTCAATATATTTTAATATTTAACACCAACTTATTTTTATTTGCCAGTGGTACGCAATGATATTACGTAATGTAAACACATTGCAATTACAATTATGTTCTTGCAAGACAAATTATGGCTTTAAATCCTACTTAATTTTTTCAATTGAAATATTAACTGATCATTATTGACAAAAAAGGCAAAGACTGAGTGCTACTGAACAATACACCTTTATTAAACTGTAACAGCAGTGAAAGCAGCAATTCTGCCATGAACAAGTCCAAAATCGCATCCATATAAACTTGTTAACACATTTTTAAAGATAGCCTGCAGAAATAACTAAAAGAAAAAGTTAGTTTGAGAATATATTTGCAAATGTTTCACAAAAAACTGACCTTAGCAGCAAATAAAAGAAAGTGCTTATAGATGATCCTGTCATCTCTTACATATAACATTTGTATTAATTACACAATTGAAAATGTAAACTAAATTAAGACTACCTGAAAAAAAGCAACACGCTTTTATGAATAAACAGATTTACACAAATATAACTTGTGTGTTATTTGACAACAGTTTCAGCTTCTGTACAAGTATTTACCTGTACAAGATTTCAACTAAGTTGAGCCTTAAATGACATTGTTACACAACTAATACCAAACACCTACATGAATTTTAATCTTCATTTTAAACATGTAAGCAGGACATTAAGGTTGATTTAGAACATATTGCTAAAAATCGTCAGTAAAAATTTCTTACAACACGATACCAAAAGGAAAAATCATCCTGCATTGCAGTCACATGAGGGCAAAGCAATAAAAACATAAGCAGTATAACGTTACTGAACACAAAATGAAAAACTGCAAAGAATTGCAGAAGTGCAGTCTTTGACTTCTCAATGAAACAGATGGGTTTTTTAAAGCAAGAACTTTAGAGAGTTTAGCTCCATCCAGTTCCATGAAAACCTTCTGGAAAACATCAAAGTTGTAGCGAAGGTCCGCAGGGTAGGCAAGGTTTAATGCATACATGAGTCCAAATAGCATTATCACAGCAAATGCTACATTATCCAAATTCTTCGCCACCCTGATGCCTGAAAGGACAACTCTTGTTTATCTGCTGAAGCTTGCTCTTTAAGAAGATAAATTCAAACAGTGGTGTCTTCAACAATCTCACTGATGGCACGTTCTTCCATGCCCTGTAAAAAAGAAGCCATGTTAGTCATTTCATGCCAAGTAAGTAATATGACACTGTGGAAAGTCCGGAAAAAGAGGAAAAAAAAGACAAGTACATACCACATACTCCTGGATAAGCCAGCGTCTTCACCCATGTAGATACACACTCAGCATCAACATCTTCACACTGAAATGAAATGTATGTAATTAGCATCTTCATTCAGCCCTTGTCCTTCATTTAAGTTTTACTAGTGTACTTTACATAAATGTTTTTAAAGTAAAGGCACACAAATTAATAATAGGTTTACTGGCAATTAATAATAAGTTGACAAAGTGAAGGTTAAAAAAACAAGCAGATGTAAAAATACAAAATGAGAGAATTTATCATGGGAAAACATTTGAAATCTTCCACAATTGTAAAGTTTCATCCAAAGAGGATCATGTTAAGTGAATGTTGAGGCTTTATCACTTACATTATCCATTTATGCCACAATTATTTTCAGTATTAGTCCAAGCTCTCATCTTCTGTTGACCAACTTCACCAGGTTGTCCAAGTGGAGATCCAGCTGAGCCACGAACTTTGTCTGAGGGGGGATGGTGGCAATTCTCTTAAACTCAGCGTTGATCTGAAAACATGAGCACAGAGGAATGAGCTTCAAAGGTTTAATACCTGGAAGAAGGCTGCAATCACTCATGCTGAAGAAATGGGCTGTCAAATAACAACTGTGCCTTAACCATTTTAGGCTAATACCACAAGAACACCGTGTATGAGGCAAACCTTACCTCATGGAAATCAATTAGAGCAGGCCATCTTGCCATGAAAGCCTCCACCATTGGTGCATCATAACAACTTCATGTCTTCTGTATGAAAAAGTCTTTTCCATCTTGAGTTTCACCAACTCTGTTACTCTTTTTTTATGTCCATGTGGTGGGCTTTGACATGTCAATAGCTTTAAGAGTCCCTTTGTCTGCTACTTCTGAAACTGAGGTGAGGTTAGGAAACTCATTCCCAAGCAAGAAATCCATAAACTGAAGTCTGAAACTGCCCTGAAGACAACACTGTCTCTTGACTTCAACGATGAGATCCTCAGTTGATTCAGGCGCTCCATTAGAGAGCGAGCCTTCGACAGGTTCCGTCAGCCAAAACAGTCTTTAGGACCATAGGACTCCCCATAGGACTCTGTAGGAAAAAAAGAATTAAATATCAGACATTCAGAAAGAATCATTTCAGTTTAGTTTTCATAAAGCTATCCATACCCAATACTCAAAGTTATAAAGATCAGACATAAAAAAAAGAAGAATTTATTTAATGAAATACATGCTACTGAAGCTATTACACTTATATGAACACCTTTTAATTCTATATGCCTTTTTAAAGTTACAATGTGGACTGATCCAATCTCATAGCCAACCAATGGATAAGTATCAAGGAGTTCACAGAGTGTATATTCTTGTGGATACTGGGCTGAGCTCAAAAGCTGTGTCGTGCTCTCTGTACCAGCCACCAAGCTCTCTGACAATGTAGAATATGCTGTGGTACAATGCAGATATGGTTTTTCAGTATTCTGGCAATCCACCTGCTGCCCTTTGGGCCAGTACCATTCCATTTCTATAAGTTATGCCCTTTAATGTCACACACTGTGCAAGGTTGACCTCTAGAATGTCAGGGAATATGTACCTAATAATAATAAGCTATCTCCTCTTTAAGCAAATCTACTAGAGAGGCAGATACAGCTGAGACCTCTAATTCAGACTTGCCAAGAGATGGGGAGTTTAGATGGTAAGCTATCATCATCTGATGTTTTGACTTCTGTAATCATAAAGGTAAAAATTCCACCATCACAAAAAACATTCATTTTAATTGAAAAAAGATATTCCAGTCCAGAAGAGCATCAATGGTTTCTTTAAAGTACCAATCTTTCTCTCATTTATACATAATGTTTTGAGAAGCAGCTCACATATGTTCTACACAAAGTAGAAAAAAAGCGGGGGAAAGGGTCCTAATTTTTGTTAGGACAATGTTGGAAAATTCACAATACATCACTTAATAAGACATACTCTGTTGAACAAACTTATCTCCTTGTAGATATCTGCTGTATTATTTGGGCATGACCGATAGAATAGTCAAGTGACACTACACCTAAAACAATGACTAAATGGAAAAATGATTTGGCATTTATGGGCACAGGTTCTTAAACCCACGTCTAAGGTGGCAGGATCCTTATTATAACTTGAGTGTGTGTCCTCAGCAAGAATTAAGGTATGGCACTGTGCTCCCAGCTTCTTAAACTCTGACGGTTACAGCCAGACTAATTACCCACTGTAGCCATAGCTAGCACGAGTAACACAAACACTATTGCGCTCTCTCAGTGGCGTTTTAACTTGCTAAGCCATCAAAAACGTCAGTGCTCTCTGTCACATGCATAAATTCCATATCTGACCGACAACAGCTGCTTTCTCCCGACTATGTGCAATTTGTTACTATTTTTCAGCTTTAGCCACAAAGCTAATACCAACTTTAGCTAGCACTGTAAAAACAACATGTAGATGCATTACAGACTACTTTTTATATAGCATGCATGCACTACAACAATTCTGTGAAAACGTACCGAACTAAAACAAATGTATTTAAATTACTTACCTTCTCAGTATGCCTGACTCGGTGCCAAAGGTTGCATGTGGCTAAACAGTCTTCCAGAATCTGGCGGTCAATTGCGCTCTCCTTAAATTATGTTGTTGTCTTATTGGATAAGACTCTAGGTCTTATTATCCAATCATATTTAGTTGTTGTCTTTGAATATATTGCATCATTTCCGGTTGTGGTCAAACATGATTACAATGGTTTTAGTATTCTAATTTAGTCACTTTAAATCAATGCAAGAAAAATGAGTAGTCTCAGTATTGTTTATAATCAAGTAAATAGTACTTTATTTAATCATGTAAATAAGAGAAACATGAAAGGCTTGTGTAGCATTAACTAAATTCATTTGTGCAAATTCAAAAGCCTCCCAATTCCCATTTTTTCAGTGCAGGAGCATTTCTCCCTGGAATGTTCTACCACCCCCTCTTTTCAGAAGTTTCTTATTGTTAAAAGGAAATGTTTTCTTCCCACTGTTTTTATCTATGTGAGCCACATGGCTTACAATTTTTAATCAGATTCATCACAGGGTTATTGTGGATTAATTTTGATTAATCAGGATTAAATATCATTCATTTTTATTCTATATTAATCGCATTTTATTTTGCATGAGCAAACAGAAAATGGGAGAATATACGCACTTAACATTTTTATTGAACATCTTGAACATTCATGTTAACAAAAGACTCTGTAAACATTTATGCTCTGCGCATTTATATGGACAGAACCCAGAGTGTCAGATAAAGTGACCAGCTGTTCGTGTCTTGGGCTCAACCACACATGGGAAAGCCTGTGTCTAAACAGCGCCTCTCCCATTGGATAGTAGGAACAATTGCCCTGCCTATAGTAGCAGGGGCCTTCAGCCTCCTGCTGGCTTGCGTGCGCATTCCACTAGAAGTCTGGCGACCTCATGGGCTCTCTTTAGGGGAGTTTCTATTCAGGAGGTGTGTGCAGCTGCATGCTGGGCCTCACCTCACACATTTGCTAGGTTTTACAGGTTAGATGTAACAGCACCTAACCTAGCGCATTCAGTCCTCAGTGCAGGTTCTTCCCAGGTGGGAGCTTCTCCCCTGTGAAGTGATGTTGGGGACAGTTGTCTTCTTAACAGGCATGTCTGGCAATCCGGGAGTCAGTATTTCTCCGATAGTGAGACACAAAACAAATGCTATGAAAGTGAACTTAACCCTTTAAGACCTACCACAGAACCAAGTCCACCAGAGCTTAAATTATATTTTTACATGCTGTAGTGCCATTTTTGGGAGCATTTCAAGTTGATATACATCAATACAACCATTATAGCCCAAATTTTAATAATATGTCTGCATTAAGTGCATAGTAATTACATAAATTGCAAAAAAGTGCAATAAACTACAAAAAAAATTTAAAATCGTTTTTGTTTTTTTAACATATATTTCTAGTTAGAGAAATTTAAGAGGCTTATCCCTCAAAACTGTAAATACAAAAAAGTTGCACAAAATAGTTTCCCACCACAGGAAATTTATTTTAAGTGTCTTCATAGTTTTTATTTTTGAAATACACCAATTTTTATATACTGCAGGAAAAACGAAAATAAACATTATAATGCAAATTTGCAAAAAAAACCAGCATGTGGATCAAAACAAACTATTTCCAGCAGTGCAATATGAGTACTAAGCATCCCAGAAACAACACAGAAAGTCATAAACTCAAACATAACTTTTAAAAACACCAGTATAAACTTATGATTTGAATTTCAAACACATAGGCTTTTGCAGGGTGAGGTCTATAAATACTCTATAGGCTCTTCTTGTTCGTGTGTTTCTTTTATTTATGTATTTCTATTAGTGCTATTTCTGCTATTACAGTGTATGTGTAATATGACAATGTTTAAAATGCAGGAGAGAAAAAAAAGAAGGAAAAGAAATGAACAGGGGAGAAAATAGACAAAAATATAAAAGGATAGACCACAAATAGAAAAGTGTGATGGATTGTCAACTGCTGCACATGTAAGGAAAAAAAAACATACAGCACCTGAAACAGGAAAAAAAAAAAGTGAAAAAGGATAGATACACAAATCAACAAATCCTGTTATGTGTAAGTGTTTTTGTATGTATCTTTGTAACAAAATGTACTTGATAATGTGGGTGGGAAATCACAATAACAATCCCCAGCAGCCGACGGAGATAGGGGCAGCCAACCCCATTTATCCTCAACTCAGGAAAGCACTGACACCACATTTAAAGCAACAGATATAAAGAAACTGTTGTACATTCCTAAAATCTCCTCAACACCTATAACACATCTTTGACAATCATGACCCAACACTACCGAAGAATCTGTTTATAGTTTATCTTTTAGTATTGTCTTTCATAATAATTAATAAACACTTCACCTAAACTAACTCAGTCAGTGCCTTGTATCTCAGATATTTCTCCAAGCAGTAGATAGCAATGAGATCTCTGTCTGCATCAAACTTATTGGCAAAAAGGTGATGCTGTTCAGTCAACCACTGCAGGTCTCCAGCACCATACACACATATTGATCTGACATGGTGGCCTTTACATTCTGGGTATACTGCTTGCAGAGAACCCTCTGACCCCTCGTGCCACTGCCACTTCACCATCCGTGCAATTGCATTCATGTCTGTCATGTCAAATTTACTGTTGGGCCATGTTGAACCAGGAACACCAGGCATTCGTTGTATTGTTGCCCACAGAAACTCATCAGGACTGTAGGTGTCTTTGGCCCACTCAATGAGGGCCTGTATTCGCTTGTCTTCCAACACACTGCGAATGTAACCTCGGTTGACCACAATGTAGGCATTTCCTGATAGTATAGGGAGATTGAAGGGAGTTGGATCCTTTGTTTTTCCTATTGGCTGGGACAATTGAAAGGTTAACATGATGGGGAGTCAGTCTGAGTTGAAGGTTTTTAGAATAGCAAAGAGAATTGATAATAGCTACATCATACATTATAAAAAATATCCAAAAGAAGTACCTGCATTTTTCCATCAACTACTTGGTAAACATTCATCACCCTCTTCTTCTTTCCTTGAGGCATTTCTTCAGACTCCAAACTGTTACCTCCTTTTAGTGAACGCAAAGCTTGCACAATTTCCAAATTAGTTTTTAGAGGGAAATCCTGACCACAGAGGTTGATGAAGTATTTCCATGTTGTACTGGTGTTATAGAGATCAGCCATGCAGTTAAGATCAGCCTGTACACGTGTCCATCCAGCGTAGACCACATCCACAGTCTTGCTGACCATGAACACATTTGGGAAACAGGAAGTAATGGCATTGATGGCAATAAAGACTGAGGCCGGTGCTTTTTTGTCCACATGGACGCAATAAATATTTTGAGGTGCGTAGATAGCTCGCAGTAGTCGTTCAAAGCTATGAACCTATGAATAAAAAGAATTTAATTGAATGTATCAATTAGTAATTTAAAAATTTTTACACCTGCTGCTGAGCTTTTCAGTAAACTTTGAATATAGAAAATACATACCTTGTGATGGACAACCATAGAGTAAGCTAGTGGAAAGTCCTCTTCTTCCTTGCTTAATGGGAAAGTTATATATTTCCTCCTCATCTTGAATTCACTGTAAATTCAAAATTTTGAAGACGCAATGTTGCTTTTAAATTCCATATATTTAAATCGTTACTAAGAGGTAATTAGTGAAACCTGTGATTTAAAGCACAAACCTGCAGTCTTTGGTTGCATTGATATAATACTCATCAGGAATCTGAGTACTCTTCTGAAAGTCTTTGGTGATGGTCAGTAATTTGGCTTGCTGTATTTCATCCTTCTCTCCCTGCAGGATTGCTGAGCAGTTGCAAACTTTCTCTGGGCTCTCATCATCATCGGTATACTCTAGCCATTGATACCTGAGGATGTAGGCAGCACTTCTGCCTGTTTTCAATTGACTAAGTAGGATAAACATCCGCAGTGATCCCAGTACAGCAATGAACTGCAATAATTGTAGCCGCCAGCCTCGTTTTGGAAACCACATTATTTACAGTAATCAAATCTCGAATATAATAAAATTAAAGTGTGTGAGAGCTGCTAAAATGTCTGACAGACACTTCTGGTGCCATAAAATAATAATGAACAATATTTAATAATGCATAGATAAGTTTACTTTCACAAAGGTATGCTGGTTAGTCTGTCCATCACTGCACCTGGAACGATGAGAGAACATGAGTTAGTAGGAAAGAAATATATGTTTTGTTTTGGAGGAAAGAAGGCTCAGGGTTTAAGTAGTCATCATCATGGGCTCATCCGATTAGAATGAGAATAAGCAGTCATCAATCATTTGCAGGTTTTGTCGTTTTATTGAATAATGGGTAAAGGAAAGACACACATGGACTGCTATCTCTCAGCTGCCGCCCCATGTGGGAGTGAGGAAAGAGTGAGCTGCAGGTGAGTGCAGTCCTTAAGGCCAAGCACCAGACCCAATCAAAGGTGAGGAAAGAAACAAGGTGCATCTGGTGAAGTGAATGTGCTGAAAGGTGAGCCTTTACAACATGTTTGTTTTGGGGTTTTTTGTTGCTTTTTTAAAATGCACCTGTAATTTTTATATTTTTGGCCATTTTAAAACATTTTAAAGTAGTAACAAGAGTAAGAAATTAGCAATCGCTAACTTTTTTTTAGCTGTAGTATCCCTATCAAATTCAAACCAACATAAAGCGATAAGAAAATCTAAATATGTTAAAGAGCACCTCTAACACTTTCTGCAAGGTCGATTTTTTTTTTTGTTTGATCTGAAATCCCTTCTGCAAACTCTGCCTTCTAAAATTTTAAGAACTTTAGAAAATAATAATGACATGTTGAAATATCAGGCAACACCATATATGTGAGAATCTCTGTAGTTTTAACACCATAAAACTCTCTAGACTTATTTGTTCTATCAATCAATCAATCAATCAATCAGTCTTTATTTATAAAGCACTTTTCATACAAAAAATGTAGCACAAAGTGCTTTACATAGTTAAAAGCAGCCCACCCCACCCTCCAACTCACTCCCCACACTCTCATTAACATAAATGATGTGAATACACACATATCCCCCCCCCCCCAAACTGTTACACCCCATGCACAGCTGGTACAAGTACGGCACCAAAGAGCGACGTCTTCCCTCATGTGATACCAATAGAATCGGGTTCGTAGTCTGGCCACAGTCCTCTCGACACCAAAATGTCCACCCACTGGCCCTTCGTGCATCTGGCCCATCACTTCTGGTTGTAGCTTGCGTGGCAGTACGATTTGGGGATAGAACTGGGTCTCGTCAAGGCAGTAGAAGCGACGGACCAGAACTCCATCTCTGAAGTAGAGCCGATTCCATTGAGCCCAGTATGTCTTAGTGGCTGGGCTGCATGGTGAAACGATAGTCCATGGGGGGCGCTCACTGCTGGCCTCCATCCAGGCGCGTATGGGTGCAATGTCTGCATCAGCGTCCTGGGCTTGGCTCAGCTCCCCCATGGTCCAGCCATGAAACAGAGAAGCAGTATCAAGGGTTTTAGCCACATATACTTTCTCAGTCAGCTTTACAGTGTGTGTATTAGTGGACATGTTCTGGTGTGATATGTCTGTTCTAGTGTGAATTGTCTGTTCTGAGATGTCTGTGTTGATAGGAGTGTTTTGACATAAAATGTCTGACTTTGTAAGAGCAGTTTGGTCTAAAGTCTTTGTTTCTGGTGTGGTGGTGTTATGACTTACCCCCACTAGACACACCGCTGTAGTAGCCGGTTGTCCCTCCACCCTCACCGGACTCAGCAACAGGGAGCTGGTGTCAGAGTCCAACTCGCATTGAACTGCCTGATGACTGGCCCCCCCGAGATGCTTGGGGGGGTCCTGCACTCTGCATGGACAGGACTGGCGACAGGGTCTTCTGGAGAGGCTATCAGCATTGGTGTGCACTCGACCTGGACGGTGGATGATCTCAAAGTTGTACTCGGCAAGCTTCTCGAGCCATCGAGCTAATTGTGTCATGGTCCTGGGTCGGTGACCCAGCGCTTTAAGTTTATTATTAGCATTTTCCAATTTATTATCATGATTATTATTATTGTTTGAGTTCTACGTGTTATATTCGGTCTGCGTCTGTATCTGTCTGTCTATGGTGTCACCCCGTCTGTTTGTGAATCTGTCTGTTTAGTTCAATGTCTTGTCTGGTTCCATGTGTCTGAGTTTCCTGTTTTATTGTGAAGGTCTGTGTCGTATGTGAGTGTGCTCAGTTTACGTTTCCCCTGTCTCGTCAGCTGTGATTTCTCCCAGGTGTGTTCCCCTCCTGTCTCTTATCCCTTGATTACTGCCATCTGTGTATTTAAGCCCTGTGTTTCTCTGTGTCAGTGTCACGTCGTACCCTCAGATTATGCCTGTGTGTTTCTGTTCTCCATATTCCGTGTTCACTTCAGGTTTTGTTTTTGTACCAGCAATAAAGCTGAGGTTTTGAGTTTCACGTTTGTGTCTGAGTCCTGCGTTTGGATCCTCCTCTCCGCCTGCCCGCACACAGAGCCCTGACAAATTGTCCCTCTGGCTCTTTCATTTTTGTTAGCCACCGTAGACTGCTATGGTCTGTGCGCACTTTGAAAGGCCGTCCAAGGAGATACTGGCAAAAGTGGGACGTGAAATCCACGACGGCTAGTAGTTCACGTCGTGTGGTGCAGTAGTTTTGTTCAGTTCTTGATAGCTTACGACTGCCATATGCCAGCACACGTTCCACGCCCTGTTGCATCTGTGACAGCACCGCGCCGATGCCAGTGTCGCTGGCATCAGTGTCTAGTGTCATTTCTCCATGGTCAAGTGGATAGCCAAGAACAGGGGCAGAGGTGAGTCGACACTTCAGCTTGTCGAAAGCTGCTTGGTGCTCAGCATGCCACTGAAAATGTGCATTCTTCTTGGTCAGGTTGTGCAGGGGTTCGGCTATAGAGGCAAAATCTTTCACAAACCGGCGGTAATATGAGGCCAGGCCGATGAAGCGTCTGACCTCCTGGATGGACGTAGGTGTGGGCCACGTCTGAACTTTTTGAACTTTGCTGGGGTCGGTAGCCACACCATGCTCGGATACCACATGGCCAAGATAAGCAACTTCGCGGCGAAAGAGGCAGCATTTGGCAGGTTTCAGTTTCAAGTTAGCTTGTTGAAGTCTATAGAATACCTGGCCAAGCCGTTGCAGCATCCCCGACACGTCCTTAGCCAGCACGATGATGTCGTCCAAGTAGACCAGGCAGGTCTCCCACTGCATGCCAGCCAGGACGCGGTCCATCAGCCGCTGGAACGTTGCCGGGGCATTGCATAGTCCAAATGGCATGACGTTCCACTCAAAGAGGCCTGTCCTAGTGCAGAAAGCGGCGGCCCTGCGTGCTCTAGGCGTCAGCTCAACCTGCCAGTAGCCTGATGCGAGGTCTAATGTGCTGAACCATCTGGCAGTTGAGAGTGTGTCCAGCGTGTCCTGGATGCGGGGCAGCGGGTAGGCGTCTGTTATGGTGCGGTCGTTGAGAGCCCTGTAGTCAATGCAGAGACGGTATGTCCCATCTTTCTTATGCACCATAACGATGGGCGAGGCCCAGCTGCTGCAGCTGCGTTGGGCGAGACCGCTCTGTAGACTGTCGTAGATCTGCTGTTCAGCATTTTGCTGCTTTTCCCCTGCCATTCTTCGCGGATTTTGTTTGACTGGGGCACCAGGACGGGTTATGATGTCATGCTGCACAAGGCTGGTTCGGCCCAGGTCAGCAGGCCCTGTAGAAAACACATGTCCATAAGTGCAAAGCAAGCGTTTCAGTTGGAGCTGTTCATAGTCATTGAGGTCTGTGGAGCTCTGGGCATAGAGCTCCTGCAGGTGCAGAGGAACCACAGGAGGGCTGGTCAGAGAGTCTGCAGCTGGGGAGACCATGGAGGGTTCCACGGCCTCAGCTGGCTGGAGGAGCCCGGCAATGGATCCCGCCTTAATTGTTACTGCTTTATTGCCAAGGTTAAAAAGGCGAAGTGGGACAGCTTTAGAAGGCTGTGCGTTGACTAGGACTCTGGCGATAAGTACTTTGTGCTTCTCAACAAAACCTTTGGTGGGACTAAGCATCATGTCACCTCGAGCTGCTGCACCAGGATGCACATTGCTCTTGCCCCCGGTTCCACCACCACAGTTCTAGCTATTCTCACTGCGTGTGACTTTGTACTGGCTTCGGTTTGGTAGTAGAGTACCTCTTCACCGAAAAGGATGATGCGGCGTTTGCCAAAATCAAGACGTGCTTCAGCTTGAGTGAGGAAGGGATGCCCAAGCAGCACCTCATTTCCTGCTATATCTGCCACCAAGAAATCAACATCCACCTGTCGATTGTTGATATTGACAGGTATCTGGGCTTCACCTAGCACCGGCACGTCCCCAGGTCCCACACCAAGCAAGGTCTCAACAACTGAGGGCTGTAGTGGTGGTCTCACGTCTGGGTAGATGGAGTTGTAGTAGGGCAGCGGCAGCACGCTCCTCCGGGCTCCACTGTCCAAAACAGCACATACCTCCACTTCGTAGAGGCGCATGGGGATACTCATTTCTTGGCTTTGGCACTTAAGGTGGAGCACAGTGGGTTTTGGGCTGTCCCAAGGGCTACTGTTCAATGTTAAGGCCTTGGTGGTTTTGTGAGGGGAAGGGCACTGCTTTTGGACATGGCCCCAACCTTGACAGTTATGGCAGCGAACCCCACTCCTTTTAAAGTTTCTGTGATTGTTCGGTGTTGTCGAGGGTGTGTGTGGGGCAAAACGATTCGGTGAGGGGCTAGCTGCAGGTGCATGCTCAGCAACAGTCTCATCTCTGTCTTTTTCTCTGACGACGGCAGCTCGGGGCCGGCGTTCAGCTGCGTTACGGGCTCCTTGCTGCATGGCACTGGTTACATAAGATGCAGCCCTTTTAGTGGTTTCGTGTCGGTGGGCTATTTCGTATGCACAGGCAAGTGTGGCTGGGTGCCTCTCTAGCAACTTCTGTACTATTTCTGCATCACCCAGCCCATTGGTGAAAACTTCAACAGCTATAGAGTCTTGTTCAATCTCTGCTCTATTACCATATGCAACAGCCACTTTCCCATAAATGTCATCTCTGAAAACATGCAGGGCCTCACCAGGTTTACGCACTCGCTGCCTCAGTTCTACAGCAACAGCAGCTGCATGGTCAGAAGAAGGGCCATATGCAGTTTCCAGTTCGTCCACCAGGCGGCGGTAATCCCATTTGGATGAGCGGGGATTTCTGTGGATAATGGCCCCTGCTGCTCCAACTAGGCAGAATTTAAGCTGAGTTGTCATTGTTTTTTCTGACCAATAGTTGGCTTCAGCGCAGCTCTCAAACCTGTGCAGAAATTCCTTCCACGGTGTGGTGCCGTCATATTGGCCCGGACGTAGGGTGGGGACTCTCTCTCTAGTGTCACCGTCCTCTTCACTGTCAGATGGGGGCTGTCGGGGCACACAGCGGGTCTTGCCTGGTTTCGAGCGGGGTTTATGCTGTGCAGTGATTTCCCCATAGCTAATGGCTTCATTAAGGCTACTGGAAGGCATACATTGCATGGGTGTATTTAACATTGCGTTAAACTGAGCCGGTGTGCTGTGTACAAAACTGTCCATGTGAGCGGAGGAAAATGGGTTTGAGTCTGGATAGTGGATTTTCATTTGGGGAGTAGGAACTGGATAATAGTTCATGCTGCTGCCTGTGTTTCTCTCACGGCCGTAGCTGCGGCATTCAGCATCAACGAAGGGATTCGTGCGGGAAAACTGCGGCCGGGCAGGACCATCGGGCGGCGCGAATACACACTCTCCATTAGCGTGTGTGTTAGCACAACTTTCGGCACACAGGAATGGGTTCATATGTTCACATTTAGTCACAGCTCTGTCTCTGTTAGCTTCCCTAATGCTCGCGGCACCCTCGGAGACACTGGTCAGCGATATGAACGGGTTGGAGTAATTGGTCTCAAGTCCGTACTTTTCACGAGAATGGCGAGCAGCGGCCATCGCTAGTTAGCTTAGCTACGGCTAATACACTTGTAATTACGGTCACTCGGCTCCTTTGACAACGTGAGAGGGTCCCTTCGTGGTCGCCAGTGTTAACCGTTCCTCGCCGTCAGTCCCCTGACCGTGGTCAGGAGACACGAGGGGAGATGCTTCCTCCAGGGCCGAAGTTTGTCCTCCTTCGGGGTTAACTCCCTTCACTTTTGTGGAGTAGTGAGACAGACAGAAATCAGCCGAGGCACCGGAGAGTACTGAAGAGATGAGGCTTTAATAACAGTACTGCACACTTCGGAAACACACTGCATAGCCTGTAGCCCGTTAGAACGCTGCTCCCGGTCGCCCTCTCTACCCATGACACACTTTCTCACTCTCTTTTCCCTCTTTCGCTCCCCGCGTTTCCTTCACGCGCATGCTCACACACACATCACATACACTCCTTACTGCACCCAGTCACACACAAGACAGCAATTCCCGCAACAATATGGTAAAAGCAGATCTGAGAGATAAGAAGGCCCAAGACCATTAAGACATTTAAAAACCAATAAAAGAACTTTAAAATCGATCCTGAAACACACGGGGAGCCAATGCAGCGATTCTAAAACCGGTGTAACGTGGGCCCGCCCTCTGGTTTTCGTCAGCACACGAGCTGCCGAGTTTTGCAAAAGTTGTAAAGTTGAAATATTCTTCTTAGGAAGACCAGAGAGCAGGGCATTACAGTAATCAATGCGACTGGTAATAAAAGCATGCATCAGCATCTCTGTGTTGGCCCAAGAGAGAATAGGGCGGACTCTGGCTATATTTTTTAGATGATAAAATCCAATTTTGGTTATATGTTTAATATGTGGGATAAAACCAAGCTCAGAGTCAAAAATAACACCCAGGTTTTTCACTTGTAGCGAAGGACATAGTGAAAATGCCTCTAATTTAGACAAGAGTTTCTCTCTCTGAGCCTCAGGACCGACGATTAAAACTTCAGTTTTGTCCTGGTTAAGCTGTAAAAAGTTTTCTGCCATCCAAGATCTTATATCTAAAATACAGTTAAAAAGGGCATCCATTGGTCTGGTGTCATCAGGAGACACAGAGATGTACAGCTGCATGTCATCAGCGTAACTGTGGAAGTTCACTCCATGCCTCCTGATGACACCACCGAGAGGGAGCATATACAAATTAAAAAGTACAGGGCCTAGAACCGACCCTTGAGGCACACCACATGTCATTTTATGGATCTTAGAGGAGCATGTATCCATACTCACCATAAAAGTTCTGTCAGAGAGATAGGAAGTGAACCAGTTGTGTACAGCACCAGAGAGGCCCACCATGTGTTTCAGTCTGTTTAAAAGAATAGCGTGGTCTACTGTATCAAAGGCTGCGCTTAGATCCAGTAGCACCAGGACTGAGAGCTTTTGGGAGTCCCAGTTACATCTAAGATCATTTAAAACCTTTAGGAGAGCCGTCTCTGTGCTGTGGTTCACCCTAAATCCAGACTGGAATATCTCCAGGATCTGTCTATCATTCAAAAAGTCATTAATCTGAGTAAAAACAAGTTTTTCTAAGATTTTACTTAAAAATGGTAAGTTGGATACAGGTCTGTAGTTATTAAAATCATTACAATCCAAATTGCTCTTCTTCAGAAGGGGTCTCACCACCGCCGTTTTAAAGGCAGCAGGGAAGACACCCAACTGAAGAGAGCAATTCATCATGTATAAAAGCTCAGCCTCGAAAAATCCATAAAGTGTTTTAAAGAGTGAAGAAGGGATTGGATCTAAAAGAAATGTGGTGGGTCTCACTGTGGAGAAAACTTTCTGAAGGTTCTCAGCATTAACCAGGACAAAGCTGTCCAGTGTCTCCTCAGGTACAATCGAGCCCTCAGATGTGTTTACAAACATATCGCGATTAGATAAAATATCAGATCTGATGGCGCTGATTTTTCCCCTGAAGTGGTCTGCAAACTGCTCACAGAGCGAGTCTGTGGGGGTTCTTTGGGAGCTGTTAAAATCAGGGTTAAATAAATGATCTATGGTGGAAAAGAGGACCTTGGGATTATTTTTGTTATTACTGATTATTTTGGCGAAGTATGAATTTCTTGAGTTCCTTAATGTATTATTGTACATTTTAAGTTGCTCGCAAAATATTTGATGGTTGATAGTATTTTTATTTTTCCTCCATCTCCTTTCTGCTGCCCTGCAATTTCTTTTGAGTTTTTTGACTTCTTCGTTTCTCCAGGGTGATGCATGTTTTACGTTAATCTTTTTGGTGGTGAGTGGAGCAACGGAGTCAATGCTTTTCTTCAGTTTGCTGTTGAAATGATTAAAAATCAAATCGCAGGGTGCAGGTAAAATCACAGGGGGGCATTCGTCTAAAACCCTGGTAAAATTTGCAGCCACTTCAGAGGTTAGATAGCGCCTCCTTACAGTTCGCACCGAGGTCTCCCGCTGAATAAAACCGGTTTACAACACATCTGCTGTTGTTGTTTAACTACATTCCATTCACTGTTACCTAGCACTCTGTGTACTGTAACCACAAACGGGGCAACTGAAGATTTAGATTCATTAAAAACAAAGGCCAAGTCAGTTTTTCTTTCTAGCCCTTTTAAAGTATTTTTCCTTTTATGGATAAAAGTATTCATTTCCCTTCATTTCCAAGATTTTTTTTAGTATAAGCCTGTTAAATGTCTAAAATCTAATTTATTTTAAATCTCCATCCATCCATTCACTTCCGCTTATCCTTTTATTATTATCCAATTAACCTATCCCCACAAGCTGCATGTCTTTGGACGGTGGGAGGAAGCCGGAGTACCCAGAGGGAACCCACGGAAACACGGGGAGAACATACAAACTCCACACAGAAAGACCCCGGCCTGATGGTGGAATTGAACTCAGGACCTTCTTGCTGTGAGGCAACAGTGCTAACCACCGTGCCACCGTGCTGCCTTATATTAGATCTGTGAACTAAAATTTAACATTTCTGTGTATTTAATCTGCCACTGCAGCAAAACATAAAGATCTGCAGTTCAGATCAAGGACCAACATAAAACTTTAAATTCAATAGGTTTTTTAAGGTAACATGCACAATAAGACAGCAGGAATTTGTGAAAATGAAGCAAAGGTTCTTTTTTTAAAAGTAAAAATATTCTATGAGGTAATTGAACTACACTACAAACAGGCATAAATCATGAAATGATGTTTGAACTTACCTGGAGTTTTGGCACAATAAATCTATTTTTCTATTATTCAGTTTCTTTCCTTGTGTGCTTTGGCATTCCTTTAAGCTTTCTGACAAATGTAACCTGCAGGACACGTTTCCATCAGTTTAGTAGGTGAGGCATTAACAAACTGAAAACATCCTGTCAGTATTTTTCAGAGTAAAAACATCTTTTCAACTGACACATTTATTTCACACTTGATGATTTGTAGCCCTTACAAGAGTTTGTTAAATAAATATATACCAAACAGATCTTGGTAAGCGCAAATGGAAATATATTTAGGATAGAACAGGCAAGTATATTTCCCTGTAGACCTGACCTTGGGAGTGAAACCCATCTAGCCAGCAGGATAATACTTCTAATAGAAATGAAATGCTTTTATTCTGAAAGATAAGTTGATCTTCCGGATAGTTCTCCTCTCTGCACATAATGCCACTGTTTCCACAGAGCAAACGGACCCGAAAACAGTGTAAAAGAATCACATGACTCTAAACTATTTCTATTATAAATATGGAGGGCATTTCATATATTATGTGGGCATACTGATGCCGCTCCTGATCCTTTTTTTTCTGACCTGGTGAAAAACAGATGACTCGAGACAGACTTCTTCAATTCAATCAACTTCTTTATTTCAACCCCTACGCAGGAGGGAATCAGGTCAGCATAAAGCCTCTTGCAGATTCGAAGGGCAGTCCTTCGAACTGTTACATTTATATTATTCCAAAGTTCCTTATTTACCTCCCACCTTTCCTGTTATTCTGATATCACCTTCGTCTATACGTCAAACACAGTTTCGCTCAAAACAATTTCTTCCTCATTTATTGTCTTCTATCTTTCCTTTTAAGGTATTGTATTTAAGGTATCTTTAACCCTGTCATGGTCCTGGGTCGGTGACCCAGCACTTTTAGTTTATTATCATTTTCTAGTTTATTATGATGATGATGATTATTATTGTTTGAGTTCTATGTGTTATATTCGGTCTGCCTTTGAGTCTGCGTCTGTGTCTCTGTCTGTCTATGGTGTCACCCCATCTGTTTGTGAAGCTGTCTGTTTAGATCTGTGTCTTGTTTGGTTCTCCGTGTCTGAGTTTCCTGTTTTATTGTGAAGGTCTCTGTCTGATGTGAGTGTGTTCAGTTTACATTTCCCCTGTCCTGTCAGCTCTGATTTCTTCCAGCTGTGTTGCCCTCCTGTCTCTCATCCCCTGATTACTGGTGTGTGTATTTAAGCCCTGTGTGTTCTCCTGCCTGTTGCAGGTTCGTCTGTGTTCCTCGTGTCCTGCTCGTCGTCTGCCTCTCATCCCTTTGTCGTATGCTCCCAGATCTGTTATTTTAGTTCTCCCAGTTTAGATGTGTTCAGTTATTTGTCTTGCCCCACTGCTTGTTTGCCACTACACCTTGTAAATAAACTTCACTAGCATTTTCATCCACTGCTTGCATCTTGGGTCCTCCTTCCTCCACACCACACGGCTCGCCTTCCCAGCCGTGACAAACCCGTTCTTAAATGAAGAAGAATCCTTTAATTGTCCCACAAGGGGAAATTTGGTTGTAACAGCAGCCAGAAAGACACGTATACAAACAAACAGTACCCAGGACACAGAACAGAAACATACACATTTTTTTTTCTTACATGTTTACATTAAGGACAATGGTTACTATAAACAAAGTACTGTACCATTATTAAATTAAATAAAATTAACTACAGATAAGAGGCAAACCCAGGTTGTAGTGCAAATCGGTTGATTCAATTTAAAAAAAAAAAAAAAGCAAATCCGTTAGTCAGCTGGAACATCCTTAAGTTGAAGTTTAGAGAAGTTTTTCAGAAAGAGACCCCAAATTTTATCAAATGTGCCCTGTGGATTACTTTGAATTGTAATAGGTAATGACGGGCACAGAGTGATACAGAATCTACAAGAGAGAGAACTGAGTCCCAGACGTCATCTGACATAGCCAGATACCCAACTCGTTCTCCCATGTGGACTTGAGGCCTAAAACGGGAGCTGGGGTTACACTGCAGTTTATTATAGATGCGAGATATTACACCTTTGCCTGATAGTTGCAAATTAAGGAGCTCGTCCAGTAAGTTAGCAGCTGGAACTGTCAAAAGTACTGAATTTGACGTCACTTATTTATGTGCGAATGTTTAATAATTAAAGTCAGTCATATATCCACAAACACAACAAGCTGAAAGTCAGTGATATATGTATATGTGTGTATACATACATATATATATATATATATATATATATATATATATATATATATATATCATAATAATCTGACAATACAATAATATTGGCCATATTATATTTACATTACCACAGTGAGATGACTTTAGTCTCATGAACAACATTAACTAATTGTTATTTACTAACTAATCTTAAATAACTGTTCAGCACAGAAATGAAGCCTAACAATCATGTTTTACAGTCCCGTGGTCTCAGCCTCAGATACTCAACTAATCAAAGTGATGTCATGACAAAAATGAATGACCAACAAAACATTTTCCTCCTTCATTTCTGTCAAACAATGCTGTATGTAACGTGTCTTGCGGTTAGTATCATGGTTGCTAGGAAACCTGAACAGCGCGACGAAGCGTATACCGTCCCATTTCACAAGCCTCTCACTTCCGCACTTCTCGTACTTATAGTACACACCGTACGTAGTACGCGTAGTGTGCGTACTTCAAGCGTGCAGACCCTGAATTGGGACACAGCCAGTGTGTGACACAAACTTGAGTGCATGCGTGCTCTGGCTTACGGGGGCTCTTAAAGGGACAGTACACCCCCAAAACGCCAGGTCTAATCATCACCATGACAACCCTACAACAGACCTCTGGTACACAGGCAACCAGTCAAAAACACAATCCCCTCTTTTTAAACCCTTTCCAGGGTTAGTATTAGTTCACTTGGCTAAACAGACGGTAGGGAAGTATGTGGATTTGAAATAAAAAGCAATAAATCATCAGCATAGAGAGAGACTTTGTGTTCAGTTTGACCTCTTTGTATACCCTGAACAAGTTTGATGTTGAAAAAGGGTAGCGTCTGTTGTGATAATTTGATACTACGGTTAGCATTTACAGGATATTGTTTTGTAGTAATATTATACAGGAGAACTGTTACTCAATAAGGCCCATTTACTAGTTGTTTTTCTCTTTCTCTCTGACCCATGTATTGATGTGTAAGACTCACAGGCTGGTACCCCAAGGTCGAAAATACCACAGAGACGAGACCACTTCCTTACTCCCATCCTCCCTTCCTTATGGTTTAGAAAAGAGCTTGTTAAAGGCCAGGTGGTTCGTTTCAGAATTCACTAATGAAAGAACTCTGTATTCTATGTCTAGGAGTGTATTTTGCTGGGATGATCATAAATTGTAGCTGAACTGATAAACTACACAAAGGATACTTCTTTGCTCACAAGGAAGGAAGACGTTTCCTTATTTGGTCTGTACTGGTTTGAACTGAGAACCTGCTGACACACGAACCTTTTTTTTCCTCTATATAAGCTGTTATGTACTAAATAAACCTTTGAGTCGATTTGGGAAGGCAACCTGAAGCAGTCTGTGTTTCCTTGTTCTCCCAAGCTACTCCCGACGTCGTAACTAACCCAGCTGAGCGGCATACCTGAGTGTTACTTTGAATAATTAGGAATCTTATAAGGAAAGGACAAAACTCTGCTTATCGGTGCTCACGCCTTGGAGGGAAACCGGGACGGAGATTTTCTCTTCAGCGTCCATTAACAAAGCCAGACTGATCTTCAGATATGACTGCTGGCAGGAGCCTTCCCAACCTATGGGCCAGCGCTTTAGCTAGGATCTTAAAGTTAACATTCAAAAGCGAAATTAGTCTGTATGATGCACATTCAGTTGGATCTTTCCCCATTTTCACAATTAAAGGTATGGAAACATCATACCAGGAAGTTGGCAGTTTGCCCTGTGTGAATGATTCAGATAGAACCAAGTGGAGTAGAGGTACAAGCTTTGGGGCAAATGGTTTGAAAAATTAAACCAAAAAGCCATCTGGGCCAGGGAACTTCCCTGACTGTAAGGAGAAAATTGCAGTGGTAATCCCTTCTTTGGAAAATGGTGCATCCAACATCTATCTGTGGGTGTCTGCCAGCCCAGGAAAATCCAAGCTTTTAAGAAAATTTATGATAAGTGAGTGGTCGGTGTGAGATTCAGAGGAATAAAGCTTCAGATAATATTCCCTGAACGCATCATTGATTTTGGCATGATCAGTAACGAGCCCGTCATCTGAGTTAATGGCAGTTATACACTGACGTGGATTTAGACCCCTTATTTGGTTAGCTAGGAGTTTGGCCGATTTCCCCCCATGCACAAAAAATGTACTCCTACTCTTTAAGAGTTGCCTCTCCATAGCATGAGTTGAAGGAAGTTCAAATTTGGTTTGAAGTTCAAAATGTTTCTTGTAAACCTCAGAGTCCTTATTGTGTGCATAGTGATGGTCCAAGTCTTTTATTTTATTGGCTAATTCTTGCCTTTCTTTTAAGGTTACCCTCTCCATATTAGCTGTATATGAAATGATCTGTCCTCAGAGATAGGCCTTCATTGAGTCCCAAACTAAAAGGCTAGAAATATTCGGGGAAAGGTTGGTGTCAAAAAAGAGTTTAATTTGGTTATTTATAAATTCCAGAAAGGTATTATCAGATAGTAGTGTGGGGTTAAAACACCAACTCCTGTCTGTTCTAGGTAAGTCAGGAATAGACAAAGTCACCATTAAAGGGGAAATGGTCTGATATAACTATGGCATGGTATTCACAGCATATCATTGCAAAAGATTTCACATAGGGCAGCGCCAAAAAAGTCAGTTGGGCAGATGCTTTTTGTGGATTCTGCTAAGCCAAGTATTCGTAGATTTTTCCAACGGCTGCTGCCTTCTAGGTCGATGACTTTGATGGCCAGTTTGGAGTTAGACCCTGGAAGGTTACCATATGCTTCTTCCAGTTCTTTGATCCGCTGACCTGCATCTTCCGCTGCCAGCTCGAGCGAAGACAAATGCTGGCCATGTTCATCCACAGCTAGGCAAACTTGATCGAACTTTGCCTCCAGCCAGGTGAAGGAAGACTTAAATTCAGCCTTGAGTTCTGCTGCTAGCTCCTCTTTTTGTTGGGATAACAGCTCAGCAATGGCGTCCACCATTAGGTCAGGAGATGAGTCGTCTGTTTTACCTGCCTTATTCTTTGAAGTCGATTTTGAAACCATAAGAGTGCACCATAGGGGGATACAGGTATGTGCCTAACTGGTGGTTTAAGAAAGGTTAGGAAAGTAAAGTTTAAAAAAGGAATTGAGCGGAGCCAAGCAACTATGTCACATGCATAGTTATACAAAGATAAGATAAGATAAGATAACCTTTATTAGTCCCACGCTTGGGAAATTTGTTGTTAAGGCTGCCGACCTTTGCCAGCGCCATCTTACCCTTCCGACCATACATACATTACACAAACATCACATGGGGAAGACAGGTCAGAGGTGTATAACAATGGAAAATGCACAACATGAGGAAAGACAAGGAGAAAAAATAACTCCCCCCAGACTGAGCTCCAACAGGGAGATCAGTTTGAGAACAGAAAAAAACAGCACATGAATCAGCACATCTCACAACATAGAAGATATAAGCTTAGAAGGCGTTTGGATGGGATGGGGGGTGAGTGTAGGTCTGTGTCAGTCTACATGCATATGCGTGCGTGTGAGTGTGTTCCGTGTTCCACCGAGAGAAAGTGTCCCTTCACCCGATTAGGCAAAAGCCAACAGTCTTTGGTCGATGCGGGTGGCCTTGAATGAGGAGGGAGAAAGTCACAACACAGTCAGTCACAGTCTTAAGGGAGAATTGTTATTCCCATCAGCTTTTGCCTTGAGCATCCAGCTGGCACCAGGGGGGCCACATGAAATGAAGATGGTAGCTGTTTTGGTTAGTGCGAAGAAACTGCTTCCAATTTTACAGTTGTCTAATGTCCATCACTGGTCACAAGTCTCTCGTTGGAGAGCTGTGAGCCTCTCCACGATGTTATCCATCAATGCCGAGATGTTATCCAGTTTGCTCATAGGGCATGAGTGTTCACGACAGCTGTGAGCCTCTCCGAGATGTTGTCAGATGGTCACAGTACTCACAGCAGCCGCAAGCTTCTCCAAGATGTCATCTGTACTGCACCCGATGAGCCCATTCTGAGAACCCACAGCTTGCTCCATCTTTCCAATCAACATAGCAGGCAGCCTTGTGAGGATTTGAACACACGTTTCCGCTTTCTTTATCCTTTGATAAGCCAGGGCCAAGCCAGCGCTGATCAGCAAGAACCCTGTTATCATGGTTCCGAAAAGGTGCTCCCAAACCAAGGCTTCTCGTCGAGAGGAGGGTGTCAATTGCATTCAGGGACCAGTTGATCAAATCCATAATTCTTTAGGTTTTTAGAGAACAAGTCTGGGAGACTCTCTTAGGGTTAGAGAATAAGCGAGACTATACAAAAGACATGAGAAGCCAAGCAGGAAAGATAAGGGAGAGGGAGAAAGAGAAAGTGCGACTGCCTCCGTCAAGAGCCAAGAAAGAAAAAGTACAACATGCAGTGAAATGTGTGCCGATACGCTCCTCGGCTGTGCAAAAATGACTGTTGGGACTGTTGGGATGATCTCCTCCACCAGCATGCTAACAAAACTTACTGCTACATCCGTAGACTCGTTGATGTCGACTCTGCATGCTCTGAACATGTCCCACTCTACATCATTGAGCGCGTCCTGTAGCTTCTGATCTTCTGATTGGGCAGACCAGTGTTTCACCTCCCTCTTGGTTAATTCATCCCTCTGTATGTTTTGTTTAACTTACATACAACTGGGCTTGTCAGGCACTCTTTTTGGCTGCTGTGGTTATTATTATATTTGAATGCTTTTGTCCAGTTTCGACGCAAGGCTGTCCTTGGTGGAGATTCTTCACCGAGAATTTAAATGCTTGCGAGAATCCCTGGAGTTCAGCCAGCAGCAGGTGAAAACGCTTGCTGCTGAAAATGCCACGCTAAGGGAGTCGGTGAAATGTCTCACAGAAAATGTTACCCAGCTGTGGAGATACAGAAATTCTTTTATTGCTGCCATATAATCTGCATCATTATAATTGCATTAATAACATTCTTTACAGCATTATTTCATCTAATAATATTTCTCACAGTATTAATACTGCATTACAGTTGTTTATTGAAGATGTCCATTTGAGGATCCTTCCATTATGTTAACTTTTATTACAAGTACGGTTAGAAGTATTTTATACACATTGCATATCTGTGCTTATTTTGAGTTGATGTTCAGTTCATTAAGGGTCTTAAGCTTCACTGGCGTGACTGTCCAGGTGATACATGCTGAGGGAAACTAGAACATAGAAGGATAACTGCAATGCATGCTTACAGTACATATAATACATATAATCTAGGAATGTGTCCGGCCTGAGGCCTCAACTCATTTGGTGTCTTACTATATTTTATTCTACTTGGTAACAGATGATCAGAGTCAATAATTAGCCTCAGAGACCCTGAGGGCTTGAAGTTTATTACCTTGTATGGAAGGTGTTATAGAAAAGAGAAGTTCTATGTCTGCTTATAGCTATTAAAGATGTACGATTAACTGTGACTAATGTCTGGAACCTATTTTAATCTATCATTGACGCCATGAGGGGGCGGGTACCCCACTGCTTTATAAGTATCCACAACATGTATTTTGGTCAGAAGACATATGTTGATGTTTTCTCCTGTGTGTTAATAAACTCATCGTTTGATTGCACTTTTCTGGGGCCTCCGTGGTTTGTGACACTGCTCTACATTGATTGATTTCGCGACACAGCTCAATAGAGAAAATAAAAAAATAAAAGAAACAGTTATTGATCTACAAGCTCGTAGCATGCGTGATAATCTGGTATTTTCTGGTATTCCAGAAGCCGCTGGAGAGGACGCGGAGACCACGGTAAAAAGCTTCATCAAAACCACCTGAAGCTGCCGGAGGACACTGTGAAGAACATTGTCTTCGATCAGGTACATCGCCTCGGCCCCATTTGGGCTACGGCCGGGAGACCACATCCTATCGTGGCCAAATTCGGCCACTTCAAACAAAAGCAACATGTGAAAAGCCGCGGCAGGGAATTAAAAGGAACGGACTTCAGCGTGAACGACCAGTTCCCCAAAGAGATCTTGGAACGACGCAGGGTCCTCTTCCCAATCCGACGCGGCTTCATCCAGAAGGGCTCCCGCGCTGTCATCGCTGTGGCCCGGCTGTACGTGGCCGGACAGCTCCACCGCGACCCCAACATCACTCCGTGGCTGTATTAACCTCACACCAGATAAGAATCAGCTGCACCCTTTCCCTATCCACTCACACTAACTTGCATTAACATCTGTTTAACTTACCGGTATCAAATCGCATCTTAAAGTGTGATTTCATAGCAGAATTAACACTGTCACTCTCCGTCGGTGATTTAATTGGAATGTTTACGTTTTGTTTTTGTTTGTTTTTTCTTCTCGTTTTTTTTCCTCCTCTCTTTTCCCCCTCTTGGTTTTATGCTGCTCACCCCTGTCCTTGGTTTCTTTCTTTATTCCTTTCACTGCCTTGATCACCTGCTTCGACACTCATCCACAAACATCCTTTATTTCGACACATACGCACCATGCGCTCAACGGCAGCACATTTACTTCAGCCAGACAGCGCACACAGTCGTTTAGGATACACACACTTAAGCCAAGCCTACTCATATTAGTAAATATGCAAACACATAGTCAGACTCAGGGAGCATCTCGCCACACATTTTTTCTCTCCCTCCCTCTCTTTATTTATGAACAAGTGACGTATTCTCTCCACCTGTCTAAGCGATGCACACAGCATACATCCCTAGTTATACACAAACATCTATGGGTACACTGAGGTTCATTACATGGAATATAAATGGAGCTGGCTCCAGAGAAAAGAGGTTAAAAATATTTAACCAACTCAAAAAACTACAGGCAGATGTTGTCCTTTTACAAGAGACCCACAGACCTCTTAGAGGTTCGAATGAACTTAAAACACCTGAGTTTCCTAATGTGTTCTCAGCTTGTTATAATTCTAGACAAAGGGGAGTAGCAATTTTAATACATAAAAATATTAATTTCACAGTAATCGATACAGTTATAGATCCAGAGGGCAGATTCTTAATCATTAAACTATCTATACGTGATAAAAAAGTAAAAAGTATTGCAAGTGTATATGGTCCAAATGTTGATGATCCCTCATTCTTTCACGGTTTTTTCAGTGCACTCTCTGAACACTTAGATGGCACAATTGTTCTTGGAGGCGACCTCAACCTTGGACTAAATGAAGACATGGATAGGCTCAATACAGCGGGAACTCAGCGTAATTGGCAGTCCACAAATATAATCAAACAGTATATGAGCGACTTTGGTCTTTGCGATGCATGGCGCTCCCTTCACCCCACCAGTAAGGAATATACTTTTTTCTCACATGTTCATCACTCTTACTCTCGTCTGGATTATTTTTTGGTCGGCAGCTCACTGCTGAACGACATTTCAGACACTGAGATTCACCCTATAGCTGTCAGAGATCATGGTCCTGTATCTTTAACACTAATGCACAAGAATAATACTACGCCAAGAAAAAACTGGAGATTTAATATATCACTACTTAAAGATGAAGACTTTATTAAATATTTTAAAAAAGAGTGGACTTCATATTTAGACTATAATGACACTCCCGAAACATCAGCTTCTGTTCTATGGGAAGCAGGGAAAGCTGTGATGAGAGGTAAAATAATTTCTTTCTCATCGCATAAAAACAAAAAAGAAAACAAAAATATTCAGGAATTAGAAAAAAACATCAAATCACTAGAAGAAGCCTACGCGTCCCACCAAGATCAGGAAACATTGAACAAAATACGCAAAACAAAACTAGAATTAAGTGAGATAATTAATAAAAAAACAAAATTCTTAGTACAAAGACTACGCTTACAAAATTATGAACATGGTAATAAATCTGGTCAATTTCTAGCAAACCAGCTAAAAATAAATAAAGAAAAAACAACTATATGTGCTGTTCAAGATTTATCTGGGAACACAATATATGAACCGATACTAATAAACAACATTTTCAGGGATTTCTATAAAACGCTGTATTCACCACAAATAAACCCATCTAAAAAAGAAATCGATCAGTTTTTGGACAACATAACTCTTCCAAAATTATTAGACACTCAAGCAATGGCACTGGATTCACCACTGACACCAGGTGAACTCCAGGAAGCCCTGATAAGTATGCCCAATAATAAGGCTCCAGGTCCAGACGGCTTTCCTGCAGAATTCTACAAAGAATTCTGGTCGATTCTAGCACCAGTTTTCTACAGAACGTTGTTGGAAATTAAAGAAAAGGGCAGACTTCCATCAAATATGAATTCTGCAAACATTAATCTCATGCTAAAACCAGGCAAAGACCCTGTATATCCCTCAAGCTATCGTCCAATATCCCTTATAAATGTAGACCTTAAAATAATCTGCAAAGCTCTCTCAAAGAGACTGGAGAAAATAACCCCCTCTTAATTCATCCTGACCAAACTGGTTTCATAAAAGGTAGGCACTCATCAACAAATACACGCAGATTACTTAATTTGATAGACTACTCATACAGTAAAAACCTAGAAACTACAATATTTTCTTTAGACGCAGAAAAAGCATTTGACAGAGTTAACTGGAAATTTCTATTTGCAACTTTACACAAATTTGGTTTTGGATCCTCTTTCATCAACTGGTTAAAAATATTATATAATTCCCCAACAGCTTGTGTCAGAACAAATGACCAGACATCCTCCAGCTTCTGTCTCTTGAGGGGCACCAGGCAGGGATGCCCACTCTCCCCTTCGCTGTTTGCAATTTTTATTGAACCACTAGCAGCAGCAATTAGACAGAATTCAGTAATTAAGGGCATAAAATGCAAGAACGTGGAACATAAAATCAGCCTTTATGCGGATGATGTGTTACTCTTTCTCCAAAATTCACAAACCAATATCTCTGGGGTGATTGAATTGATAAACTCTTTTGCAAGAATATCAGATTACTCAATTAACTGGTCAAAATCTACAGTCTTACCAATTAATTGCTCCCTCCATAATTCCTCTTCTACACCACTGCAATTGGGAAATAGAAAATATTTAGGTATTAATGTTTCTCCCAAGCTTGCAGATCTAACTAAATTAAACCATATCCCACTTTTAAAGAAGGTAGAAGATGATCTGGCCAGGTGGAAATGTCTACCCATATCACTCATGGGAAGGGTTGCCGCTATAAAAATGATGGTCTTACCAAAAATAAATTATTTATTCTCAATGATCCCAACTAAACCGCCACAAGATTGGTTCAGATCTCTAGATTCATGTATGTCCAAATTCCTTTGGAAAAATAAACCCCCACGTATAAGCTTAAAAACACTATAAAAGACCAAGGATAAAGGAGGATTAGAACTACCTAACTTTCAGCACTACTTCTTAGCCAACAGGCTTCAGTTTATCTCAGGATGGCTAAAACATACCCTCTTAGATGAACCTTGGCTAGATGTAGAACAAGCACTTTGCAATAATCTAGAGATCTCAGACCTACCATTTATCAGCTCAAACATCCAACGACATGAATGCTTCCAAAGCGTCAACATCAGCTCTTCTCTGACAGCATGGTGGGAGTTTCTAAAATTGACGGCGTCTTCATTAATCCCATGCAAACGTACACCTATCTGGAACAACCCTGACATATTACAAAACAATAATATGATAAACTTTTCAGATTGGAGTGGTAAAGGAATCAAATATTTAGAACATATACCAGAAGGAACAGAATTTATTTCATTTGATGGACTAGTTACACAATATGGGATCAACAAGAAAAGATTTTTAGAATATCAACAAATTAAATCCATAGTAAAAAAGAAATTTAAACCGGGTCAAGTTGAACTACAAACACCACCAAGTGTGGTTCAATTTCTTACTCTTAAAACCCCCAAATTACTATCCAAAATATACAGAATGCTTTCTAAAACAGATGAATCAATATCACTTCCTATTGCAAAATGGGAAGCAGATTTATCAGTTACCTTAGACCTAAACTTCTGGTCTCAGATTTGCTTAAAAACCTTTCATCTAATTAGAAATCCCAGTCTTCAATTAATTCAATACAAAATATTACATAGAGTGCACTATACAGGTCATCGGATGTTCAAGATGGGCTTTACGTCTACCAACAACTGCTCACACTGCCAAACCAATTCACCGGACAATTATATCCATGCTCTTTGGTTCTGTCCACCAGTTCAGAAGTTTTGGCGCGAGATATGTGAAGACTTATCAAAGTGTCTGAAATGTAACATTCCAACTTCCCCCTTAGTGTGTTTGTTGGGCAGCTTAGATAATGTCACTTCAGAAAAGATTATCGCCCATATGGTTTTCACTGCCCTATGCATAGCCAAGAAAACAGTCCTCATGAACTGGAAAAATAAAAATAATCTTAATTCTAACCAATATAGAAATTATCTATTAGATTACATTAGTCTTGATACAGCCTCTGCCACCACATCAGACCAATTGCTCTGGGCTCCTTTGATCAGCTCCATCACCTAGTGGGGGTGGGGGGTCATAGTTTGGTCCCGCCTTCACTGTTGTGATTGGTGTGGGGGTAGGGACAGGCTTAGGGCGTGGGGGGGTTCCCTGGAGGCATCTTCCTTGGGGGGCTCAATCCGGGGTAGCGGTCATGTCCGGTTAGGGGCTCTTTTGGCTCTCAGGTGACTGTTTCCTCGTGGCTGCGTGCAGCGGGGCTAGGGGAGGGTCTGTGCTGACGGACGTGGGTTACTGACCTGGTAGCCTGGCTGCCCCTGGGTGGGTCCGGGATGGGCGTGAGGTTCTGGGGGCGCTCCGTCTCTGGGCTGGGGCCCTGGCAAGGCCTCGGGGGCTTGGGTCCTGGTTGGTGTGTTGCCGGGGTTGTGGGCGGGTGGGTGCATGGGGGCCCAGCCCTGGCGCAGGGTGCCGCTGGTGCGTCGAGCCACCTGGGGGGCTCTTCAACTGGTGGGGGAGATTGTCACATCTTGCAGGAGCTTTCCGCTCTTCAGGAACTCTCTCTGCAGGAGGGGGAGATACAGGAGAGGTGGAGGAAGATCTCAGCCTGGGCGTGAGTCTATTGTCTTATGTAGTCTGGAAGATGAGTGGATGATGGGGTGGGTGCAGTTTTCTCTGTGGTGGGGTTGGGTGGACTGTCCCGGGCTCTGTGGGGCCGGGAGGCACTGCTGCACTGGGCCCCGGTCTGGATGGGCCTGGACCCCCTTTCCCTGGCGGGTCGCGGAGTATGGGGGTGCCTACTGGGGTCATAGAGTTCGTAGTGTCCATCCAGTGTAGACCACATTCACAACCTTGCTGACAATGAACACATTTGGGAAACAGGAAGTAATGGCATTGATTGCAATAAAGACTTTTTGGATTTTTTGTCTACATGGACACAATAAATATTTTGAGGTGCGTTGACAGTTCGCAGTAGCCCTTCAAAGTTCTGCACCTATGGATACAGACAATCTAATTTGCTTCCTAAATGTCTTGATGCATGCTCAATCATCCAGGTAAGTAAATCCCCAAAAGTGGATTCTAGGCATAGCGTTTGTGGGAGAAATGTTTTGTCACTCATCCAATTGATTTCTTCAGTCTCAGCTGACTGCAGGTTTCCCCAACCTTATAAACAGTACATTTGCATAATGACTGAAACGATTAGTTATGTCTATAACTTCTGTTCCCTGAAGGAGAGGAACGAGGTACAACACATAAGTATGGGATATCACGCCCTCGCGTGTCCTGGCTGAAGAAACCTTTATTCACGCCTTTACGGCAGATGACGTGTGATGACACGCGCAAGGCCCCGCCCGCACATATAGCCGCTGCCATCACCGTCATCCCTCAGTTCGATAGCCGCTCTTCACCGAGCCAACTGCTCAGTGGGGCCACCCTGTGTTGTACCTCGTTCCTCTCCTTCAGGGAACAGAAGTTATAGACATAACTAATCGTTCCCTTTCAGTCGATTCACTCGGTACAACACATAAGTATGGGACCTATATACACGCCCCGCAGAGCAGCCACCGAACCGGAACGGGACCACCACATCCTTAGTGAGTGGTAGACCCAGCAGAAAGGACAGCATGAGCCACCGAAGGGGCCGTAACGTCCAACCGATAAAACCGCACAAAAGTGTGCGGCGACGCCCAATTAGCCGCTGCACAAATATCAGCCACAGGCACCCCTCTAAAAAGAGCCCATGAGGTCGCCATCCCCCTGGTGGAATGAGCTCCCACCCCGTGGGGCAACGCAAAACCTCCGGTGCTGTATGCCAGCGAGATAGCTTCCACAATCCAGTGGGACAGCCTCTGTCTGGACAGAGCTCTACCTCTATTCGGATTAGCGAAGCAGACAAACAACTGGTCACCCAAACGCACATCCCGAGTGCGCTCAATGTAGGTGCGTAGCGCACGCACCGGACAAAGAGAATGCACCCTCCTCTGCTCCTCAGATTCAAAAGGAGGGGAGCAAAAGCTCAGCAACTCAAACTCCATTGAACTATAAGATGCAGGCATGACCTTGGGAAGATAGGCGGCATTCGGACGCAATACGACCTTGCGGCCATCAGGAGAAAACTGTGTGCAGGCAGGATGCACAGACAGCGCATGAAGGTCCCCCACTCGCTTCGCCGAGGCCAAAGCGAGAAGTAATGCGGTCTTATACGAAAGAAGTTTCATATCTACCGACTCAACGGGTTCAAACGGAGGGCCACAAAGGGCCTCCAGCACCAAAGACAAGTCCCAAGCCGGGACACTGGACTTAAGCACGGGCCTCAGCCGGCGAACCCCTTTCAGAAAACGCACGGCGAGGGGATGCGCACCTGGTGTCACCCCGTCAAAACCGATATGACAAGCAGATATAGCCGCTAAATAAACCTTGATCGTTGAAAACGAAAGGCCTTTATCCAACAGCTCCTGCAGGAATGTCAAAACATCCACAATAGAGCACTGAAATGGGAGAGTGTGGCGGTCCTGGCACCATCGCTCGAAGGCTCGCCATTTGTAAGCGTACAAGCCTCTAGTAGACGAGGCCCTGGCGCTCTGAATCGTCGCTACCACACTAGGTGGCAGACCCTTAGCAACCAAGTTTAACCTCTCAGCAGGTAAGCATGAAGGTGCCACAGATCCGGGCGCGGATGAAACACTTCCCCCCCCGCCTGAGAGAGGAGATCCCTGCGGAGAGGAAGCTGCCAAGGACTTGCTGCAAGCAGGCTGATTATTTCTGCATACCACGACTTCGCGGGCCACCAAGGGGCCACCAGGATCAGAGAGAGGGAATGCCGACGCACCCTCTCCAGAATTGGAGATATCATTTCCACTGGGGGAAATGCATACAGGAGCACGTCTGGCCATTGGTGCGCTAGCGCGTCCAAGCCCAAGGGTGCATCGTGGTCGATTATGGAGAAGTACAGGGGGCAGTGAGCATTCACCCTGGAAGCAAAAAGATCTATTTGCGCCTCGCCAAATAGATCCCAAATCTGAGCCACTATTGAAGGGTGTAACCTCCATTCTCTCACCAGAGGACCCCCCCTGGAGAGAAGGTCCGGCCCCAGGTTCAGGTGGCCCGGGACATGGGTGGCTCTTAGAGTCAGAAAATGAACACTGCACCATAACAGCAGAGAGCGAGACAGCTGCAACAGGGGAAGAGAGCGTGTTCCTCCCTGCCTGTTTATATAAGACACCACTGTTGAATTGTCCGTCCTGACTAAGACATGCTGGCCCTGCAGGACTGGACGGAAACGCTTTAGAGCTAAGAACACTGCCAACAGCTCTAAGTGGTTGATGTGCAGCTGGCGCTGAGCCGCGGACCAGATCCCTCTCACTGACGCACCCTCGCACAGCGCTCCCCACCCACTTAGGGAAGCATCTGTGGACACCACCTTGCGAAACAACACCCTCCCAATCCGAGAGCCCTGGTGCAGTAGCCCGGGCTCCCTCCAAGGACGGAGAGCTAGCATGCAAGACGCAGTTACCGGCAGCCTCCTCCGGAGGTGACGCGAAGCACACAAACGGTGAGAGAGAGTCCAGCGTTGAAACGCTCTCATTTTCAACAGCCCAAGCGGCACTACGGCGATCATAGATGCCATCATGCCCAACAAGCGCAATATCGTCTGGAAACGCAGTCTGCGTCCCAGCTGAAATTGAGCGAGGCAGCGATGAAACGCGGCCACTCTGTGCTCTGACAACCGTGCGCGGCTGGAAAGAGAGCATATTTCCAGACCGAGAAAAGCGATCTGTTGACCTGGGATTAGCGAGCTCTTCTGAAAGTTCACAGAGAACCCCAGTGTCTGAATGTGTGACAGAACCCGCGACAGCTGCGTCTCCGCCTGTTCTCTGGAGCAAGCCACGAGAGCCCAGTCGTCCAGGTAGGCCAAGATGCGGATGCCCCTCTTCCTGAGGGGCGCTAGCGCTGCCTCGGCACATTTCGTAAAGGTGCGGGGAGCGAGCGACAGCCCGAACGGCAGCACTAGGTATTCGTAGGCTACGCCCTCGAACGCAAACCTCAGAAACTGCCTGTGTTTCGGGTGTATAGCGACATGAAAATAAGCATCTGTTAGATCGATTGTCGCAAACCAATCTCCCGGGCCGACTGCACTCAGGAGCTGTCTGAGTGTTAGCATCTTGAACCTGTAAGTTCGCAGGTACGTGTTCAAGACTCGCAGGTCGAGGATGGGACGAAGCCCTCCCCCTTTCTTCGGAATGACAAAATAACGGCTGTACCAACCTTTGTCCGTCTCCGAAGCGGGGACCACCCGTATTGCTCTCTTCTGTAATAGCGCCTGTATTTCCTCCCTGAGTACCAAGGCTGCCTCGGGGTTGACAATCGTGTTCACGACTCTTTGGAAACGAGGCGGCTTGACCCGGAACTGCAACCGGTAACCCATGGCAACGGTTTGCAGCACCCACGGAGAGGGGGCGCAAGCGCGCCACTGAGGGAAGTGAGCAGCCAGCCGGCTGGCCTGCAGCACTGACGGCGGGGCGCCGTCGCCCCCCAGTGTGTCTGCAGGGGACTGCATCCCCTGCCTGACCTGGCTCATTTCGCCTGCAGGTTGAGCATTTGAGATTGTTTGAGAGTAAACAACACTCTTTATTGATTGCAACATGGGAACATGTACATTTATACATTTTGTTGGGTGCACCTTTTCCGGGGCATAACGATGAAAAACAGCGGGAACACTCGATGTGGTCGCTTGAACATTCAACACATCTGAACCGTGTGCAGGGGTTATGTGCTTGGGAGACCGCGATAGGGAAGTGCAGCGCCTTCTGGGGCTGACAACCTGAACAGAACTTAAGCGGCACCTCTTGTGCGGCAACAGAGGGGTAAGAGCAGCGTCTCCCTGCGTCTCCCGGCCTTTGCCCCAGGCCGACTGGCGTGGAGCTCGGGCCGGAGTACGTGCTCTCGCCGGCGGCCCTCCCACTCCAGCAGTGGGCGCCGGTCTCTTGCCAGCTGTCAGAGGAGCGGCGGGCCTGTGAGAGCTAGCAGTGGGCTTGGGCTGGGGCTGGCGTCTGGGGATGATGTCGCGCAGAGCTTCCGTCTGCTTCTTCCTCAGATCGAATCTAGCCTGAATGGCTTCAAGTGAATGTCCGAATAACCCAGCCGCAGACACTGGTGCGTCCAGATACACAGCTCTGTCTCTATCAGGGACGTCGGAGAGGGTCAGCCACAGGTGCCTCTGCGCCACCACTGTCGAAGCCATCCCTCTGCCCAGGGAGAGCGCTGCACAGCAAGACGCACGGAGGATGTAATCCGTGGTGACTCTAACCTCGTTAAGAAGAGGTGACAGCGGGCTGTCCTCCGGAACCAGCGATCCAAGCTCCGCCAGGCACATTGCTTGGTACGTCTGGAGCATGGTGACGGAGCTCATGGCTCGAGCGGTGCCGGCCTGAGCCCGATAAATCTTCTCCAGCTGCGAGGCCGAGAATCTGCAGTGCTTGGACGGCAGAGTTGCGGGGCCACCGACACCATGGTTATGGGACGGGGCCAGATAAGCAGCCAGAGACGGCTCCATAGGGGGTGGGTTAGCTAAACCAGCTCCCTCGGCGCCGTCCAATTCCATGTACTGTCCATAGCCGGGCACAGTGACGCGGGTAGACAGAGGTTTGTCCCATGACGCTGTTAGCTCGCAGAGAAAGTCTGGGAACATGGGGAGGCAGTTTTTGGCCGTTGCGGGCTCCGGTGGAAGGAAAAAACCCGCAAACCGCGACGGCTTCCGAGCTGGTGGAGGAGAGGGCCAGTCCACCTGCAGCTTCTCAGCGGCACGGCGAAACAGGGAGAAAAGAGAGGTGTCATCGTGGCCGACCGGCGCAGCAGCGGCGGCATATTGGGTCGACAATGAGCTCTCCTGCTCATCCTCCGACAAACCATGGATGTCCAGGCCGATGTCCAGCACGTCATCGTCTTCCTGGGGAGCGCTGGCGGGCTTCAACCCAGGCTGAAGCCCGTCAGCGCTCCTGCATGGTTCCGGTCCGTCATCGGCTAACCCGTCAACGTATTCCATGTGGTCAGCCCAGCTAATCGCGGGGACATCGACCTGAAAATTTTCGTCTTCGGACTCGGACGAAGCCGGGGCTCCAGACTCGGAAAGAAGAGGGTCATGCCGTGCGACAGCCGAGCGTCCCAGCACTCTTTCCACAAACGTCACCCGTCTTTCCAGGGTCGAGCGTCGGAGCTGGCGACAAAACGCACAAGCTTCGGGCTCCGTCGACGCTCTCCTAGCGTGGACGATCCCCAGGCAGACAGGGCAGGCATCGTGCTGGTCGCTGTCGTGCAAAGAGAAACCACATCCCTGAGGACAGGGGCGAACAGAAGATTTCTGCTTTGCTCGCTTCGGTTTGGAGTCCATTCCCAAAACGCAAAGCGAAACGCTGCACAAGAAAAACTTGAAAATAGCGCTCCGCGGGCAGCCTACGCACCAGCTGGGCGGTGGAGGCTAACACCAACAGGGGCAGTTAAGCTAGGTTCAAGTTGGCAGACAACGGAGCTAACTAGCAGTAGCTAGCTAGCCCAACTCAGCAGAGGTGTTCTCAGCGAGGTGAAGAGCGTAAGAACTGAGGGATGACGGTGATGGCAGCGGCTATATGTGCGGGCGGGGCCTTGCGCGTGTCATCACACGTCATCTGCCGTAAAGGCGTGAATAAAGGTTTCTTCAGCCAGGACACGCGAGGGCGTGATATCCCATACTTATGTGTTGTACCGAGTGAATCGACTGAAAGGGAACCAGCCCACTGAAGGAACAATGGGCTGGGAGGACAGTTCCTTATTCTTAATAATGCAAATTCTCATGACCATCATTATGCAAATGTATTGTTTATAAGACTGGGGGAACCTGCAGTCAGCTGAGATTGAAGAAGTCACTTAGATGAGTGACGAAACGTTTCTCCCACAAAACGTTACATCCAGATGAACAGAATCAACTTTTGGAGAGTGCTTCCTAAATGTTTTTGCTGAAATTGTTTAAATGAACACTTTCATGGTTATTTAACAAATGATCAAAACTAAAGTACCAATGTGAGATATACATCATTCCTATAACACCAATTTTCTGGTAATAGAAATATTTAGCTCACACCATGCTCCCTGTATGATACATTATAAATTTAATCAATTAGAACTTTACGTATTTAGACCTACGGCTAAGCGTTGCAGTAAATTATAGGATATACATACTGCTGAAGACAGTGTTGTTGTTAATGTATGTTTGGAGGCGTTGCACCCCGGAACCTTAAGACGTTTTTCAGGGTTTTCCCTGTCATAATGTTATGTGAGAAACAGTTTCCTGTATGTGTTGCGACCAATGACTGTATAAAAGATGGACGACGCGACACCGCCTCCTACCATTGTGCAAAAATGAAGCCAAAATATCCCGCTTGTGGAGGCTGCCATCTTGCAAATTTGGAGCCAGAGTCTGCGCAGTAGTGACTTGAGGTGGAGCGACTGTGTAACACTCCCGCCCACACACCCACTGGACGTGACCGCAAACACGCCCCCCTACACTTTTTACGTAGCACCTGTGGCTCGAGTTTTTTGCTGGTTTACCGCGACTGACGACTCGTTTAATTAAGGTAAATACAACCATGTCATTGTTATAAAAAAAGAAAGACACACAGTTTATCATCTTATAGTTCTACAATCGCTCTGTTGTTAATTCGTTTGCTAGATTAGCCGCTAGCATACGCACTGTGTTGGAGGCTTGTTGCTAGTGTAACAGAGTCATAAATCACATTGTTATAATTACACAAAATGTGTTCTAAACCCCCAAACTGCTCCTTTTATACCTGACTTTTAGGACCTCCAAGCCTGTAGTTGTGTTCATTATCAGTTAGAGCCCCTCCTCATTCTTTTCTTCTTCTTCTTTGGTGCAATACTATAAATACAGTGTACCCGTTTTGCCTCTCCCCTTTTCCTACAATTCCCCTGTGGGAGAGGTGGGTGTCATTTCTTTCCAACACCTTGAAACACACATAATTCATATTTAGCCACCCTGATGTTTATGATTGCGATGTTAGTTCAGTTATTGTCATTATTAAGCCTGTTTTTGTAAGATGTTATAAGTGTGTAGTATGTGTGTATCATAAATGTGTTTTAGGCGCCATAAATGCTAGCATGAATATATACTCCTTGCTAGCTTGGGAGCTGTGGTGGGTTGAGCTAACCCTCTTCCCCACTGTTTGTATTTGGTCTAGGAGCTGGAGTGGGCAAATTATTTACTTGGAGGTCTTTCTTTCTTTTACCTTTTTTATCAGGTATGTCGGATTTCATGTTGTTGTTTTTGTTTTATCTTATGTCAAATATGTTACGTGTAAATGCATATTTTATGTTTAATGTAAAAATAAATGCCAGCCCTTTTCCTACAATTCCCCTGTGGGAGAGGAGCTGGAGTGGGCAAATTATTTACTTGGAGGTCTTTCTTTCTTTTACCTTTTTTATCAGATACAACGCAGAATCACACCGGTTACACTAGCTAGTTAGCGATGCTACACACCTGCTACTCTTAATAGTCTTCAACACTTATGTTTTTTTATCCATTTTTAGACAGCGATGAGATCAGCTGCACACTCCACAGAGGCCCAGAGTTACTGTTAATATGAAAAATATAATGCTGTCCTTTGAGATTTTAACATAAGACTGAGTGTAATGGATCTAAAACTGTTTAAATCTCTAGTCTACAGCCTGGTAACATGGAAACTTTAAAAACAGCAGCAGAACGTTTCAGTAATGTAGTCTAATGTGTTCTTTTCATTTAATAATAATCCATATTATGTATAACAGCTACATTCACCCTGGAGAGAAACTAGTGAGGGAGACCATCAGGACCAGGCTGGGTTTCTGGGTCCAGAGGTTTGGAGAAACTTCTTCCCTTTCTTTCATCACAGCTGTCCTGTGCCAGAAGTTCTGTTGACCCACTGAGAGAGGCATCATTTAAGAAACACCAGGAACACTGAAGCTCATCGCATTGATCAAGCAGGACTCATGATGTTCACCAGCAGCTCCCTCACAGGGAAATCTTCAGAGCTCCCCCGTAGGCCCGCCCCAGAAGATGGATAAACCCAGCATTTCATGAACACTGTGATGGAGACCTTTGGTTTGTGTAATGTTATAAATACTTGGATACTCCCCAGAGGCTCCGGACTTTTATATAAAGATATTATATTCAGTCCTGTAGAAAGTTATATATTTAAAAATATATGATCCTCTTTGGTTACTCTGGTATGAATAACTGAATCACTTTATGGTAAATAACCCACTATGTGAAAAAAAACTGTGAAAGAATTCCAGATGACAAGTTTGTAGTCCAACATACAAGTGATGACCTTTGACTTTCATCAGGTTTTATTTAATTGTGTTAGAGAAACTCAAACGTGCTCTTCATGCAGCTGAGTACATCAAGTGTTTAAAATGGAAGCTGTGCAGGTCTGAGATACAAACTGAGGTCCTGTTAATGCTGATATATAGTGACACAGTTACAGGGGTGATTAATCCTTTTGTTTTTTTGTGTTTAACTTTATCAATAAAACAGCTGCAGCTTTCACTGCAGCACATGTGGTACGTTAACCTTTGTACTGTTTTCATCAGTTCATTTTGCAGTTAACATGTTGGATGATCTGTCTGCTGTCACTGGGTGGTGCTGAGGTCTGAATCTGAGGGCAGCTCCTGTAATCACAAAGAGAACAGAACCATCAAACTCAAATGTAAATTTTATCCCTCAAAATTGAAATAAAGCTGATTCTTCTGTCCTCACACTCAGGATCTGAAGTTATTCTCTTACATTTTTTTCAGTATTACAGTACACTACAGTACTTTAATCCATAGTTCCCGAGTAATGAGGAGCTACAAGGTACAAGCTTTTTTTTTTAAAAAAGTTACTGTCTTTATAGACGTGGCAAGAGACTGAAAACATGCTGTTGTTTGCACATATTTAATAATCAGCTCTGCACAGGAGCTGAAGCAGGATGCAGCCTGTTGCTTTTCCAGTATAATACTACTAAAAGTACAGTAATTAGTGAGTAGCCCGGAGCGTTTCTCTTGATTTCTTTAGTCAGGGTAAATTCATTCACCTGCACGGGTTAGCTAAACGAACCCTGACAGCCGAGTCCTCATCTTAGCTAGCTAGGTCTCAGGACCGAGCTAAGGTCGGTAGTTACGGATTAGCTTACAAACACGTTTAACTTACCGAAAAAGTGCAGCGGGGCCTCGGGTCCTTCTGTCGGGTAGTCCAGTTTACTGAAGAACACCTCAGGCTGTCAGGTTAAAACACTCGGTCGTGTCTTCGTAGCGTAAACGCTGGCCCTCCTCTCAGAGCCTACGCTCTATCTGCTATTCGCGAACAGAGATGCGCAAGTTTCTCCGTGACTGCAGCTGCCAGTCAAAGCTGTTATGATGACGTTTCACCCCAATTTAACATCACCGCGGTAGGAATTAGAATCAACCTTATGGGCGAGAAGACCCCTTGGACATCAATCAGCGTGATGAAAACTATTGATAACAAAAGAAAGAATCTTTGGAAAAAAATTATCTGAGGAGAATAAATTTATTTTAGTCTGACCCCAGTCCCGTCCGCTAACATGGAGGAGGCGGAGTTTATGACCTATACTGCAGCCAGACACCAGGGGGCGATAGAGATGTTTTGGCTTCACTTTTCACTTTTGGGGAGCTGTCGCGTCGTCCATGTTTTATACAGTCATTGGTTGCCACTAGCAGCAATGTAAATTTAATCAATTAGAACTTTACATATTTAGACCTACTGATAAACGTTGGAGTAAATTATATAACATGCTTACCTTGTGATGTACTCTATGTACATCACAAGGTAAGCATGTTATATAATATATAAAATATATAAGCAAGGAAGAAGAGGAGTTTCCTCTGGCTTACGTAAGCCAGAGGAAACTCCTCTTCTTCCTTGCTTAATGGGAATGTTGTGCATTTCCTGGTTATTTTGAATTTCCTGTAAATATGCAGTTTTGAAGACGCAATGTTGGTTTTAAAGTCCATATCTGTAAATCGTGATTAAGAGTTGAGTAATTACTAAAACCTGTGATTTAAAACTAAAAACCTGCAGTCTTTGGTTGCATTGATAATCATGGATCTGAATACTCTTCTGGAAGTTTTTGCTGATGGTCAGTAATTTGGCTTTCTGAAATTCTTCCTTCTCTCCCTGCAGGATTGCTGAGCAATTGCAAACTTTCTCTGGGCTCTCATCACCATCTGTATACTCTAGCCATTGATACCTGAGGACGTAGGCAGCACTTCTGCCTGTTTTCAGTTGACTAAATTGTGAAAGCATGCAATAACCATAGCTGCCAGCCTTGTTTTGAAAACTGCATTTTTACAGTAATGGGAGAATCTCAAGTACAAAGTGTGTGAGAGCTCCTAAAAAGTTCTATATTTAATCTGTTACTCCACCATTAACCAAGAGATGATATGAGAATAGCAGGGAAACACACATACATATGTATGGAATATTTAAAAAAGAAATTTAAGTATAGGCCTGTGAAACTTCTTAAACCTATTTTTTAAAGTACTTTCACATGTAAATCTGTGTACTAATCTGTGAAGAAAAAGAACCAACATAAAACTTTAAATTCAATAGTTTTAGGCAACATACAAAATAGGACCACAGCAATTCATCCATCCTCATCCGCTTTGTCCGGGGCCGGGTCGCGGGGGCAGCAGCCTAAGCAAAGAGGCCCAGACCTCCCTCTCCCCAGCCACCTCCTCCAGCTTATCCGGGGGAATACCAAGGCATTCCCAGGCCAGCCGAGAGATATAATCTCTCCAGCATGTCCTGGGTCTGCCCCGGGGCCTCCTCCCGGTGGGACATGCCTGGAACACCTCACCCAGGAGGCGCCCAGGGGGCATCCTTGTCAGATGCCCGAACCACCTCAGCTGGCTCCTTTCGATGTGGAGCAGCAGCTGCTCTACTCTGAGCCCCTCCCGGATGGCCGAACTTCTCACCCTATCTCTAAGGGAGAGGCCAGCCACCCTTCGGAGGAAGCTCATTTCTGCCGCTTGTATCCGTGATCTCGTTCTTTCGGTCACTACCCACAGCTCGTGGCCATAGGTGAGGGTAGGGACGTAGACCGACCGGTAAATTGAGAGCTTCGCTTTTACACTCAGCTCCCTCTTCACCACGACGGACCGGTGCAGCGTCCGCATTACTGCAGCTGCAGCCCCAATCCGTCTGTCGATCTCCGGCTCCCTTCTCCCATCACTCGCGAACAAGACCCCGAGATACTTGAACTCCTCCGCTTGGGGCAGGAACTCATCCCCGACCCGGAGTGGGCACTCCACCCTTTTCCGGCTGAGAACCATGGCCTCAGATTTGGAGGTGCTGATCCTCATTCCCGCTGCTTCACACTCGGCTGCGAACCGTTCCAGTGCGAGCTGGAGGCCCTCACCCGATGAAGCCAACAGAACCACATCATCTGCAAAAATCAGAGATGAGATTCTGAGGCCACCAAAGCGAAAGCCCTCTGCCACTTGGCTGCGCCTAGAAATCCTGTCCATAAAAATTATGAACAGAACCGGTGACAAAGGGCAGCCCTGGCGGAGCCCATCACCCACCGGGAACGAGTCCGACTTATTGCCGGCAATGCGAACCAAGCTCTTGCAACGGTTGTATAGGGATCGAATGGCCCGTAGCAATGGGCCAGACACCCCATATTCCCGCAACACCTCCCACAGGACACCCCGAGGGACACGGTCGAATGCCTTCTCCAAGTCCACAAAACACATGTAGACTGGTTGGGCAAACTCCCATGCACCCTCAAGTATCCTGGAGAGGATAAAGAGCTGGTCCAGTGTTCCGCGACCAGGACGGAAACCGCATTGTTCCTCCTGTATCCGAGGTTCGACTAACGGACGAACTCTCCTTTCCAGCACCCTGGCATAGACTTTCCCAGGGAGGCTGAGGAGTGTGATCCCCCTGTAGTTGGAACACACCCTCCGGTCCCCTTTCTTAAAGATGGGGACCACCACCCCGGTCTGCCAGTCCACAGGTACTGCCCCTGATCTCCACGCAACATTGCAGAGGCGTGTCAACCAGGACAGCCCTACAACGTCCAGAGCCTTCAGGAACTCGGGGCGGACCTCATCAACACCAGGGGCTCTGCCACCAAGGAGTTGTTTAACTGCCTCAGTGACCTCGCACCCGGAAATTGGCGGGTCATTCCCCTCATCCCCAGACTCTGCTTCCTCCTCGGAAGACGTGTCAGTGGGATTAAGGAGGTCCTCGAAGTATTCCTTCCACCGCCTGACAATTTTCTCAGTCGACGTCAGCAGCGCTCCGCCAGCACTATACACAGTGCAGGTAGAGCACCGCTTTCCCCTCCTGAGACGTCTGACGGTTTGCCAGAATCTCTTCGAGGCAGTCCGAAAGTCTTTTTCCATGGCCTCTCCGAACTCCTCCCACACCCGAGTTTTTGCTTCAGCCACTGCCCGAGCCGCATTCCGCTTGGCCTGTCGATACCTGTCGGCTGCCTCCGGAGTCCCACAGGCTAACCAAGCCCGATAGGACTCCTTCTTCAGCCTGGTGGCTCCCTCACCTCTGGTGTCCACCATTTGGTTCGGGGATTACCACCACGGCAGGCACCAACCACCGACCCTAAGGCGCAGGGAACAAACCCTCTTGTCCACCGGGAAAAACCCCAACGTACCGGCAGCAAGCCGAGGGGATATTAGGATACCCACCCCAGCCCGCCGCCTCTCACCAAGGGCAGCTCCAGACTGAGACTCCAGACTGAGTGGGAGGTGTTATCCAACATCGTCTTTATCTTGGACAGCATCCGCCTCTCCGACACCACCTTGGACTCCCTCAAGGTGGTGTCGGAGAGGCGGATGCTGTCCAAGATAAAGACAATGTTGGATAACACCTCCCACCCACTCCATGACATGCTGGTCAGTCACAGGAGCACGTTCAGTGAGAGACTGAGATTACCGAAAAGCACCACTGAACGACACAGGAAATCATTCCTGCCTGTGGCCATCTCCCTGTACAACGCATCCACTTAACACACTGGTTACTGCTACAACTACACATGTTTCTTTTCCAACTATTTATTTATGAGTGACTTATGTATGTATGTATGTATATATATGTATATATTGTACTATTCTTAGTTAGTGTATTGTCTGTCTTGTCTTAATGTTGGTTTAAAATGGAGCACTGTAACAAAAAATAATTTCCCCCAGGGATCAATAAAGTATTCTGATTCTGATGATTCTGAGACAGAGTCCAGCCCCTCTCCAGGAGACTGGTTCCAGAGCCCAAGCCATGTGTAGAGGTGAGCCCGACTATATCTAGCCGGTACCTCTCAACCTCACGCACTAACTCCTTCCCCACCAGAGAGGTGACATTCCATGTCCCTATTGCCAGTCTTGGCAGCCGGGGGTCAGTCCGCCAGGGCCTCCGCTCCTGGCCGCCACCCGGCACACAATGCACTCGACCCCTATGGCGCCTCCTGCGGGTGGTGGGCCTGCGGGAGGATGGGCCCATGTCTCCTCTTCGGGCTGTGCCCGGCCGGGCCCCATGGACTAAGGCCCGGCCACCAGACGCTCGCCCTCGGGCACCCTCCCCGGGCCTGGCTCCAGGGCGAGGCCCCGGTAACCCTATCCCGGGCAGGGTAAACTGTTCCCTCGGTGTCCTTTTCATAAGGGTCTTATCACAGCAATTCATGTTACCTAAAAATAAAACAAACACCTGTTTTTAAATGAAACATTCTATTAGGTTAAAATAATCTAATTTAGTTATTCTACAGGCATAAATTGCGTAATGACTGCTTTACCTCTGTGTTTTGTAGTATATATGATAATAAGCTTCTTGATGTGCACATGCATAAAACTAAGTGAGAAAGTGATTTTACTATTACTATTAACATGGGTAAAATATGTGATTAATACATGAGAAAAGAAATCTGCCACAGCAAGTACCTAGAGGTCATCGGAATGGAAAGATCTGGGAAATCAACATCAGATAACCCGCTAGAATAATAGACCACTGACATCAAGACAAGGAAGCTCCTAACCATGCCAATCCAGCACCCTGAGGAACAAGCTCTTAGTACAAGATCCATAGAGGCAGGGGTCTGCCACACCAGGCAAGACCCCAGGTGCAAGCTGTGTAAAGATGCCCCTGAGATAATCAGTGATGGGAGTAACAGCATTACAAGTAACGGCGTTAAAAGTAACGGCGTTACTAACGGCATTACTTTTTTCAGTAACGAGTAATCTAACTAATTACTATTCCTATCGTTACAACGCCGTTACAGTTACTAACAAGAAAACGCGGTCCGTTACTATTTTTCAACAAACAGATGGTTGGAGCTGTGTTCAGCTTACCGCATCTTATATCAGTTGCACGGAAGCATAGCTGGACTGGCCATCGGGCATACCGGGTATTTGCCCGGTGGGCCGATGGTGATTTTTCATTTTTATGGGCCGATGGGTTTTTTGTTTTTTTTTTTCGTTTTTTTTCCGTAATGGTATAAACACTGAAAGGTGGTGGATTGGCCAGATGCTGGGAGATGTGTAAAAATAACTCAATTGTTTGGTGGTTGCTATTGCGGAGCTTCCACAGATTCAGTAACATTAGCAAGTGGTGGAGGCCAGCAGATGCAACACGCTGGCAGGTGGATGACGGAAAGGCAGGAGGAGCAGAGACCCGAGGCGGTGAACTGAACTTCAGGTAAGAAGTTATGACCTGCAGTCTATCTGGGTCAGATATAAACCAAGTTTAGGTGGAGTTTATTTTCGTTATGCTGACTTTTTACAGTCAGTTACAATAACTGGTACTGTGTGCTAGCTGGCATGACGGAGTTTCTATACTGCTGGGCGGGTGCTATGATGTTACTGATGTTGAACTTGTTTTATCTTATTTTATTTATAAGGTTAGTTATTAGAGTTTCCAACCCTGCTGTAAAAAACAGAATCGTATTCAGAGAAAATATTACGCGTTTCGTATTGAGGTGAAAAGGAACACAGTTTGTCCCGGACTTCAGCTACAATGGAAAAGAAACAAAGCTGGAGTTATTCTGTCTTTGCTGCACAGCTGCCTCTTCTTCTCTCATTCTCCCCCCTCCCTCTCCTGTTTCTACTTCAATCATAAAACTGATTAGTGATCAGCTGGTCGGCTTTTCTCTCTTGTTTGTTTATCGCCCACTTTGCGCCAGAAAGAGGAAACCAGCGGATGGCGCGCTAAACAACAGCAGCACGTTTAAGCTTGATCAGCTGTTGTTAGAATTTATTTAATATTAATTTCTAGTATCAGCTGATGCTTGCTGGAGCCACAGCTGTAAAGCTGCTGGTCATTATATCGGTTTGGATATGTGGTGAGAGGGAAACATGAAGATGAAACCAGGAGATGTCCTTACTGAACCATCAGAGCTGAACAGGTGATGGAGAAACAGGTTTACCTTTAGGTGACATGAATGAGTTGAAGGGAAGTTATGAGTTCATAACTTCCCTTCAACTCATTCATTTCTGAGAGACAAATAACACCAGAATCCTTTTTTATGTAGCTGACAGCTGGTAACTGTGCAGGGGCAAGTCTAGCAAAGTTTTGCCAGGGGCCCAGGTAGGACATTAACAGGGAAAGGGGGGCAAAAAGAAATACTTTTCTTTCTTTTTCTCATTTAAAATGTCTCGCTTTTAACAAATAATTATCTGAATCTTACAACAAACGTTTTCATCTGATGTAAAATGTATAGAAATCCATAATTGTACATAGTAATTTTTTTTAGGGTCCCATCATAATTTCTTCAGAAGTAGCTAAGTACTGTATATGATGCCAGTATTTTCCCACATTTTCTAGATACTGTACCAGTACTGTGTGTAAAATGCCAAACAAGCTTTTTTTTTGGATGAAAGAAGAGAGTCTGTTCTTCATTTTGGTAGGTTCAGCGTTTATATGATCATAACACACAGTTTTCTGTGGCTCTTCAAAAATGAGTAAAAATGCTCAAAAACCCTGGCAGTGGGGAGTTACCTGATTTGAAAATGGCTGGCAGTGAATGAGTTAATTACTTTTTCAAAGTAACTTGCCCAACACTGGAGATAATCCAGCACATAACAGCAGGGTGCAGTATGCTAGCAGGCAGGGTATACGTGGAACACCATAACCAATTGTATACATCAGAATCAGAATCAGAATGGGTTTATTGCCAGATGTTGAGGTTTACAACATTAGGAAATTGCTGCGGTGCTTCAGTGCAAACAATAAGAATTAAAGTGCTATGTAGAAAGAAAGATATGTGCATGAGCTATACATGAGATATATACATGAGAATAAGAATTATGAGTGCTACGTAGAAAGATATATACATGAGTGCAGGTGGTGATCAGTGCCAGACATGAAATGATGCAGTGACACAGCGTAGGGTCATGTGTTATGTGTCATGTGGCGGGGACAGTCATGTGGTTATTGTTCATGTGTCCAACAGCAGAGGGGAAGAAACTGTTCTTGTGGCGAGAGGTTCTGGTGCGAATGGACCGGAGCCTCCTGCCTGAGGGGAGCAGGTCAAACAGACTGTGTCCAGGGTGAGAAGGGTCAGCTGAGATCCGGGCTGCACGCCGCAGTGTCCTGGAGGTGTACAGGTCCTGCAGAGATGGGAGTCTGCAGCCAATCACCTTCTCAGCAGAGCGCACAACACGCTGCAGTCTCTGTTTGTCCCTGATAGTGGCTCCAGCGTACCACACGGTGATGGAGGAGGTGAGGATGGACTCGATGATTGCAGTGTAGAATTGCATCATCGTCCGTGTTGGCAGGTTGAATTTCTTCAGCTGCCTCAGGAAGTACATCCTCTGCTGGGCTTTCTTGATGACGGAGGTGATGGTGGGCTCCCACTTCAGGTCCTGGGTGATGGTGGTACCCAGGAAGCGGAATGAGTCCACAGAGGTGATGGGGGTGTCAGTCAGGATGATGGGGGGGAGTGGGGCTGTGTGCTTCCTGAAGTCCACAATAATCTCCACTGTCTTCTGGGCATTCAGCACCAGGTTGTTGTGGCTGCACCAGGACACCAGACGTTCAACCTCCCTCCTGTAGGCAGACTCATCCCCGTCAGAGATGAGCCCAATGACGGTGGTGTCATCTGCGAACTTGATTAGCTTGACAGACTGGTGGGTGGAGGTGCAGCAGTTGGTGTACAGGGAGAAGAGCAGAGGAGAAAGAACACAGCCCTGAGGGGAGCCGGTGCTGATGGTCCGGGAGTCCGAGACATTCTTCCCCAGCCTCACGTGCTGCTTCCTGTCCGTCAGGAAGTCAGTGATCCACCGGCAGATGGGATCAGGCACATTCATCTGGGAAAGCTTGCCTCGGAGATGGTCTGGAAGGATGGTGTTGAAGGCAGAGCTGAAGTCCACAGACAGGATCCTGGCGTAGGTTCCTGGGGAGTCCAGATGCTGCAGGATGAAGTGTAGGGCCATGTTGATGGCGTCGTCTACAGACCTGTTGGCTCTATATGCAAACTGCAGGGGGTCCAGGAGGGGGGCCGTGAGGGTCTTGAGATGGGAGAGAACTAGGCGCTCAAATGACTTCATGACCACAGATGTCAGAGCCACGGGTCTGTAGTCATTTAGTCCAGTGATCCTAGGTTTCTTGGGGACAGGGATTATGGTAGAGGACTTGAAGCAGGCAGGCACATGACATGCCTGCAGTGAGGAGTTGAAGATGCCAGAAAACACTGGGGCCAGCTCGTTTGCACAGTGTCTGAGGGTGGCAGGAGACACACCGTCTGGGCCGGGAGCTTTCCGAGCATTCAGATTCTTAAACTGCTTCCTCACATCTGCTTCATGAATATGAAGAGTTGTGGTCGGAGGAGGTGGTGTGAAATCCTCTTTTGTGTGGGGTGAGGAGGGGAGTGTTGTAGGTGAACAGTTTGAAGGTGGTGATGGCTCTATGGAGGGGGGAGAGGTGGGGGAATGAGTGTCCAAAGTGCCTCTATTGTTGGGGTCGTTGGAGGTGTGAAGGCTGCCTGATGGCTCGTCAAAACGACGGTAGAAGTCGTTGAGGGTGTTGGCCAAGAGCAAGTCGTCAGTGGAGTGGGGGGTTTTAGGCTTGTAGTTTGTAATATTCCTAAAACCTTTCCACACAGAGGCCGAGTCATTCTCTGAGATCTGCTGCTGCATCTTCTCAGAGTGCTGATGTTTGGCAATGTCCACTTCCTTAGTGAACTTGTACTTGGCCTCTCTGTAGCAGTCCCTGTCTCCGCTTCTGAACGCCTTACTCTTTTCCAGCCACAGCTTTTTGAGTTTAGGGGTAAACCAGGGTTTGTCATTGTTATAACTCACCCTGGTGCGTGATGGCACAATGCTGTCCTCACAGAAGTGGATATAGGAGGTGACAGTGTCCGTAAACTCGTCCAAGCTGTTAGAAGCAGCCTTCATTGTGTCCCAGTCTGTAGACTCCAAACACGTGCGAAGCTCCTCCACAGCCTCGTTGCTCCACAGTTTTTTGGTCCTCACGACAGGTTTGGAGAGCTTCAGCCTCTGTCTGTACGCGGGGATTAGGTGGATCATGACGTGATCAGAAAGTCCGAGTGAAGCGCGCGGCACCGTGCGATAGGCCCCGCTGATCGTGCTGTAGCAGTGGTCCAATGTCCTCTCCTCTCTGGTCGGGCATTTAATATACTGCTTGTATTTCGGAAGCTCATGGCTCAGATTGGCTTTGTACACATAGTATGCAGGAACATCTGTGCTCAGTATGGGCTGGAAGTCCCGAGGTCAAAATGGGAGATGCCTCTTAGGGTGGTCGAGAATGACCCAGCCAAGAGTTTGTGGGACTTCCCCATACAGACGGATATAGTGTTGATGGCTAACCAACCAGACATAGTAGTGATGGATAAGCAGAGGAAGACGGATGTAGTGATATATGTAGCTAACCGAGAGATAGCAACAGCAGGAAGAAAGAACATGAGAAGCTGGAGAAATATCAAAGGCTGAGAGTAGAACTCAAGAAGATGCAGAGGGTGAATGCAACAGTAATCGGACCTCTTGGTGTAGTGACCCCCATGCTAGGCAGGAGGCTCCAGCAAATTCATGGAACAACATCAGAGATCTCTTTCCGGAAGAACGCAGTCCTAGGAACAGCATAGATACTACACAGGACCACCCGCAAGGGCAATAGGGGATGTATAGATCTATATATCTCGATACTGTATATCACAGCACAGAGAATACGGACAAAAATACTAAACGAAATATATTTCAGCTTTTGTTTATTATTATGTATATATTATTAATTTAATATTAATAATATTATTAATTAAATTTCATTATCTGCATCTTTACCACACATTTGACTAAGTGTACAGACTGTAAGTGCAGTGAATGCTAAAATTATACACGTAACATTGGCATATACTGGACATGCAGTGCTGAGATTCAGGATACTGTGTTAAAGGCTGGGATTCAATGAATTCATCATACAGGCAAGTTTTGAGTATTAATTTTCAGAATGCATTAACAAAGATAGCCAATATTGAGCAGCGTTCGATACTGTTACCCATCTGCTAGTCTATACCATCTATACTAGTGTATAGAAAAACAGCAGCAAAGTAAGTGATAAGTATGTATATGTTAATTAACATATGTAAAATGAGAGCCTTCATTTTTTTTATTACAATGACCAATAGAAGAAATAATGTGTGATATTAAAGGTAATTAATATTAAATACATAGCAAAGAAACATATTAGCTGCTTCAAATTGGGTTTTTGGGGGCATTTTTCAGCTTTATTTGATAGACTCAGGATGCCCCCTGGGCGCCTCCTGGGTGAGGTGTTCCAGGCATGTCCCACCGGGAGGAGGCCCCGGGGCAGACCCAGGACACGCTGGAGAGATTATATCTCTCGGCTGGCCTGGGAACGCCTTGGTATTCCCCCGGATAAGCTGGAGGAGGTGGCTGGGGAGAGGGAGGTCTGGGCCTCTTTGCTTAGGCTGCTGCCCCCGCGACCCGGCCCCGGACAAAGCGGATGAGGATGGATGGATGGATGTTTTGCAAATAGAATAGACAACAGGTGGAAATTATAGGCAATTGGTAAGACATCCCTAATAAAGGAGTGGTTCTACAGGCGGTGACCACAGACCACTTCTCAGTACCTATGCTTTCTGGCTGATATTTTGATCACTTTTGAATGCTGGTGGTGATTTCACTAGTGGTAGCATGAGACAGAGTCTACAACCCACACAAATGGCTCAGGTAGTGCAGCTCATCCAGGATGGCACATCAATGCGAGCTGTGGCAAGAATGTTTGCTGTGTCTGTCAGCCTAGTGTTCAGAGCATGGAGGCGCTACAAGGATACAGGCCAGTACAACAGGAGACGTGGGGGAAGGCAACAAAACAGCAGTAGGACCGCTACCTTCACCTTTGTGCAAGGAGGAACAAGAGGAGCACTGCTAGAGCCCTGTAAAATGACCTCCAGCAGCCCACAGATGTGCATTTGTCTGTCCAAACAGTCAGAAACAGACTCCATGAGGGTGTCATGACAGCTCAACATACACAGGTGGAGTTGTCCTTACGGCCCAACACTGTGCAGGATGTTTGGTATTTGCCAGACAACACCAAGATTGACAAATTCGCCACTGGTGCCCTGTGCTCTTCATAGATGAAAGCAGGTTCAGACTGAGCACATGTGACACACGTGACAGAGTCTGGAGATGCTTTGAAGAATGTTCTGCTGCCTGCAACATCCTCCCGCATGACCGGCTTGGCAGTAGGTCAGTAATGGTGTTGGGTGGCATTTCTTCGGGTGGAGGCTGCACAGCCCTCCATGTGCTCACCAGAGGTAGCCCGACTGCCATTAGGTACCGAGATGAGCTCCTCAGACCCCTTGTGAGACCATATGCTGGTGCAGTTGGCCCTGGGTTCCTCCTAATGCAAGACAGTGCTAGACCTCATGTGGTTGGAGTGTGTCAGCAGTTCCTGCAAGACGAAGGCATTGATGCTATGGATTGGCCTGCCCGTTCCCCAGACCTGAGTCCAATTCAGCACAACTGGGACTTCATGTCTTGCTCCATCCACCAACACCACATTACATGACAGACTGTCCAGGAGTTGGTGGATGTTTTAGCCCAGGTCTGGGAGGAGATCCCTCAGGAGACCATCCGCCACCTCATCAAGAGCATGCCCAGGTGTTGTAGGGTGATCATATAGGCACGTGGAGGCCACACACACTACTGAGCCTCATTTTGACTTGTTTTAAGGACATTACATCAAAGTTGGATCAGCCTGTAGTGTGTTTTTCCACCTTAATTTTGAGTGTGACTCCAAATCCAGACCTACATGGGTTGTTTGCGGCCATTTTGTTGGACATTGAATCATTCTCCCAGACTGCTGTTTCCACAATCAATTTACCTGTAGGTTCTCTATCTATTTTCTATAGTACACAGCCAAACACTAAAGTTTTACATTTTCTACCCTTGGGTTATGAAATTATCACATGCCATGCTAGATTAGCAATGATAGTCTATGTAAATAGTAATGTACTTAATATAATTTTAAATAGCCATTTAATTACAAGCTTAAATTGCCGAAAAACTGATAGTAAATGATAAAATAGAATGAAAAAGAAGAAGAACTTTAAAAAAGAATAACCCCTACAGGCTTGGTGTGACCCATCTCCTAGATGTTATTTTACACTGTTTGACACAACTGCAATTTGATGAACACTTAAGAAATACAAATGATAACATGTGACATAATAATAATCATCATCATTGTCACAAATCAAAATGAAAAAAAGCTAACTAAATGGTTTCCCAGTTACAGGTGGGAGTTCAGTTGACTAAGCAAATCACTATCACAAAACTTAAATCAAAAGGCGTGACAACACTGCTACATTTAGTAACTGTCGTACAAATTCAGACTCCACAACTTTTATAACACATCTAGGTCCACATGAAGTTATGATCCAACACTATCCAAGAATGTGTTTATACTTTTGGTTATCCATTTGAATTGTTTTTCATAGTGGATGATTAACTCTCCAACTAATCCAACTCAGTCAGTGCCTTGTGTCTCAGATATTTCTCTAAGCAATAGATAGCAATGGGATCTCTGTCTGCATCAAACTTATTGGCAAAAAGGTGATGCTGTTCAATCAACCACTGCAGGTCTCCAGCACCATACACACATATTGATCTGACATGATGGCCTTTACATTCTGGGTATACTGCTTGCAGAGAACCCTCTGACCCCTCGTGCCCCTGCCACTTCACCATCCGTGCAATTGCATTAATGTCTGTGATGTCAAATTTACGGTTGGGCCATGTTGAGCCTGGAACACCAGGCATTCGTTGTATTGTTGCCCACAGAAACTCATCAGGACTGTAGGTGTCTTTGGCCCACTCAATGAGGGCCTGTATTCGCTTGTCTTCCAACACACTGTGAATGTAACCTCGGTTGACCACAATGTAGGCATTTCCTGATAGTATAGGGAGATTGAAGGGAGTTGGATCCTTTGTTTTTCCTACTGGCTGGGACAATTAAAAAGTTAGTATGATCGTAAGTAAGTCTGAAACAATGTTTTTTTTACAATAGCAAAGTAAATTGATCAATGGCAACATGATACATTATGAAAAAAATATCCAAAAGAAGTACCTGCATTTTTCCATCAATTACTTGGTAAACATTCATCACCCTCTTCTTCTTTCCTTGAGGCATTTCTTCAGACTCCAAACTGTTACCTCCTTTCAGTGAATGCAAAGCTTGCACAATTTCCAAGTTAGTTTTTAGAGGGAAATCCTGACCACAGAGGTTGATAAAGTATTTCCAGTTTGTACTGGTGTTATAGAGATCAGCCATACAGTTAAGATCAGCCTGTACACGTGTCCATCCAGCGTAGACCACATCCACAGGCTTGCTGACCATGAACACATTTGGGAAACAGGAAGTAATGGCATTGATGGCAATAAAGACTGAGGCCGGTGCTTTTTTGTCCACATGGACGCAATAAATATTTTGAGGTGTGTAGATAGCTCGCAGTAGTCGCTCAAAGTTTTGCACCTAAAGATAAGAACAATTTAATTGGCTTCCTAAATGTTTTTGGTGAAAATGTTCAAATGAGCACTTTCATGGTTATTTAACAAACGGTCAAAACTAAAGTACCAATGTGAGATATCCATCATACCTAAAACAGTAATTTTGTGATAAGAAATTTCAAAAGATCAAGCTCACACCATGCTCCCTGTACTGTACACCATGCACTGTACATTTAATCACTTAGAACTTTACATATTTAGACCTACTGCTAAACGTTGCAGTAAATTATATAACATGCTTACCTTGTGATGTACAACCATAGAGTAAGCCAGAGGAAAGTCCTCTTCTTCCTTGCTTAATGGGAATGTTATGTATTTCCTGGTTATTTTGAATTTCCTATAAATTCACAGTTTTCAAGACGCAATGTTGGTTTTAAAGTCCATATCTGTAAATCGTGATTAAGAGTTCAGTAATTACTAAAACCTGTGATTTAAAACTACAAACCTGCAGTCTTTGGTTGCATTGATATAATACTCATCAGGGATCTGAATAATCTTCTGGAAGTTTTTGCTGATGGTCAGTAATTTGGCTTTCTGAAATTCTTCCTTCTCTCCCCGCAGGATTGCTGAGCAGTTGCAAACTTTCTCTGGGCTCTCATCATCATCGGTATACTGTAGCCACTGATACCTGAGAACGTAGGCAGCACTTTTGCCTGTTTTCAGTTGACTAAGTTGTGAAAGAATCCATAGCAGTCCCAGTACAGCAATGAAATGCAATAACCATAGCTGCCAGCCTCGTTTTGGAAACATTTTTTTTTACAGTAATGGGAGAATCTCAAGTACAATAATATTAAAGTGTGTGAGAGCTGCTAAAAATGTTCTATATTTATTTTATGGTAACCTCTGGCACTATAAAATAGTAATGATTAATGTTTTATGATATGTAGACAATTTCCTTTCATGGAGTTATGCTGATCAGTGCATCTGTTACTGAACCTGGAACCAAGAGATGACATGAGGATAGTAGTGAAAAAACATGATATATGGAATATTTCAAAAAGAAATTTAAGTATAGGCCTGTGAAACTTCTTACGTCTAAAGTTCAGAACAAGAACCAACATAAAACTTTAAATTGAATAGTTTTAGGCTAAATAAAGCAAAAGCCGTTGTTTTTAAATGAAACATTCTGATAGGTAAAAATCATGTAACTTCATTATACTACAGGCATACATTGCGTAATAACTGCTTTGCACAACCACTGTGTTTTGTAGTTTGTTTTGTACCTTTCCTAACTTAATCAAGAGAAAAAGAGATTATTTCCTACCTGGGATCTTTCATTTGCAGAGCAAATCCTTTTTTCTATTCTCATAGTTATCTATGGCATTCCTTTTAAGGTTTTTGATACATCAAATCTTCGGGGCACGTTTTATTCCTTGAGCTAAACTGGTTACGGAAGACCAAACTGAAGACATTCTGTAAGCCACAGCCTCCAAATACCTGCAGTGGGTGAGGCAAGTTCCTAGTCAGCTAGATGGAAAGAAGAAGAATCAGGAAATCAACATCAGATAACCCATTAGATAACAGATCATTGACATCAAGACAAGGAATCTCCTGACCATGCAAATCCAGCACCCTGAAACTGTATGCTAAGCGAAAAGAAAGGAGGCCAAAGATTAGCGAGAGTCAGAATCACTGTCCAGGATGAGACAACGAACATCCACGAGTACATCAGGAAGTTGGACACAATCGACCCACCTGGGTCCTCCTTCCTCACATCCCCATGGTTGGCCAGCGTCAACCGTGACAGAATGATCCAGCCAAACATGGGCCCAGCGGACTCTGAGGAGAGGCTCAGGAGGGAGGTAATGAACAAAGTTTACAGACTATGTGATTTGTGGTGGGAGAAGCCCGGGGAAGTCTTGCGTCACGTCTCGCCGTGGAGAGGCAGCTGCAGGAGACGTTTTTTAAATTTCCCTGGCTGGTTGACTGTCTCAACCCATGGTTGGGACTTCATGGACTTCCTGCTCTCAACCCTCCACCTCCACTCTCCGAATTAGGCTGCTCACCGGCCCAGTCGTCTACATGGAAACGACGTTCATGCCGCCAGCGCCTCTCACCACAGTCGGATCCCCAGACAGCTCTACTGCCGGCTGTGGTGAGTAATGGGGACACTTTTTCATTTCTCACACCATCTGTTTCTTTGTTTACAGTGGACGGTGATGCCGCAGACGCTTCTGTAAACCAGCCATTAGTGCAGCTGGCATCGCCTCAGTCTGAGGTCTCCACACCACTCTTTGCTCCACCACCTGCGGCTACGGCGCCACCCAGACCTGCTCAGCCTGAGCCGGAGGAGCCCGCCCCGCTCACGGAGGAGCTCAGTGAGCTGGAGGAGTCCGCGCTGCCTGAGCAGGAGCTCAGCGAGCCGGAGAGACCAGCATGGTCACCATGTCCACCACGTCCACCTCCAGACAAGAACCAACATAAAACTTTAAATTTAAAACATGATACAATAACCTGAAACACTGACTTCAAAGTAAAACAGGAAACTTAGGCAAACGTGTGGCCCACCTTTAAGCACCTGTAGTACAGTTTGTTGTCCTTCAAAAATGTTCATTTGTGGTCTAGTGACTTTTCTGAGAAGCTTGGGAGCTTTGACAACTTGTGCCTTTCATCTTTGCAGAACTTGTAGGCGACCTTTAACCTTGTGTCACCTTGGCTCTCAGAACTGAAGAACCTTCTTGGATGAGAGGTCTTAGGTTACCTGTTAAGAGGTGGTCAGGCTGAGTCCAGAGGCGCACACTCAGAGGTTCAGCTCTCTATTTCACTACAAGGTCCCTTCATTCTTTACATATCTGATATAAGATTTTTTAGTTTGTGTTATGTTTATTTGTAGCTTCATTTAAAGGAAGAAGAGCTTGTGAATTGGAACCAACACAGGAAGAGTGATTGAAGCCATATGTGTAGAGGAATGCGGTGACATACGACACTTCCTCCTGTTTTAACAGACAAACTAGCGCTCTCTCTCTCTCTCCTTTTATGGGAATGTCTGAATTTCTATACATACCAAGTTATCTCCTGTTTCAGCTGACAAGCGAACAGTCTCTCCTTTTATGGAAATGTTTTATATTCTGAACATGCCACTCCTACTTCCTTGAAAACTTGCTTAAGTATAAATAAAGAAAGCTCTGAAAGCCCTGGGCGGTCTTTCCTCTGTGTCACATCTGTCCTGCACACGTTGCTGCAGGATGGATCGGGCGATGAGGGGGGATCGTCCATGTATGCATGAAAAAGATATCTTGAGTTTGAGTTTCTTTGCCTTCTAATAATTTTCTCTTCACAATATCCATGTCGAGCAGAGTGTAAAAATGGCCTTTGGGCAAGCACACACACTTCTTAGCAGTGCAAAGCTATGAGCAAAAACAGCAATATATGAAAATCCAGGCAGCCAGCCTTTGTCTGCCCAACCAATCCTTAAATTGCACGGCATGGATAATTTGCATTGCTTTGGGGATTTTGGAAATGAGATAGCTAATCCAATAATTAATGCGTTAGCTATCCCAGGTAATCCAAAAAACGAATAATTTGTTCATATAATAGCTAATCCCTGAGCTAACAGGAAAAGGAAATGGATTTTCATGTAAGGAGTGGAATTTTTTTCTTAAGGAAGTACAGAACGTCTGTTGTTTAAAAGATTTAATTTGCTTCAGCAGTTGAAAGTACAAGTTAAAGCGCTGGACCGCGATGTGAAATCAGCAATCTGCTTCGCAAAAAGGATGCTTCTCAGAGTGGGTGATACATACTCCGACAAAAACAAGTGTTGTTATGACTTTCTATCTTTCTTCTGAGAAGTGATGTGACGGTCCTGGCGTCTCCCAGATCGTCTCCTCCAGGATAAAACACCTCCCTCACCTGATTATTAATATTATCTAGCAATTCTAAGCCTGCTATTTTCTACTTATTTTCCAAGTTCGGGACATTCTGTTTGGACTCCCTTGGCCCAGAAAATATCATCCTGATTTTAACCAGTTATGATATGTTAGCATGTTTACAAAACCTTCTGCACTTCTACATGTCAATCACGATAATTCAATTCAGTCGTAGTGCAAAATCAAAGTTTTTGACCCCTATTGCATGGAGTGCCAACTCTTTCATGAGCACATAGCAATGTGTATGCAAAAAATCATTTAAAAAACAGCTTTCTTTAATCATTTTATTCCTAACAAAGTCAAAAATAAATCTTTGATTTTTGAATGTACTTACTTATTTCTCTTTTTTTGTGTTTTAAAAAAGATTTATAGAATCAGTTTTTTAGTTTGGAATTCAAAAATGTTTGTGAAATTTTTATTGACACTTTCATTATTTTTTTGTGAAATTCATTTTTGATTATTTATTAATGGATTAATAATTCATTTTGAAATATTGATTTTTAAGTAGTGCTTTTATTTAAATTAAATTATCAGATAATAATTTACTTTAATAATGTTTGAATAAATAAATGAATTTAAATTGCGTATTTTATCTTTCAATTCATTATTTAAGCACACAATTCTGTATTTTGATGCGTGTGACTCTTGTGGTCCTCCATATCCAAGTGCTTGGTGCTATATACAGTAAATACATAAATAACATTTAACTGAGTAGAACAGAATATCTTTAAACTGTACACATTTCCTGTTTTTATTTATGCAAGCCACATGAGCAAAGAGTTCAGAAAACATTTGGTCAAGTTAATGTAATAAGGTAGGTTACGCTTTATGTTTGTGGCCATAGAGTTGCTGGAAATTGAATAATTTCCCCTGCCTGCTGTTTCCAAAATCAATTTCTCTGTAAAACTAAACTTTTGCATTTTTTACCTTTAGGTTATTAAATTATCACCATGTTAAGCTGGATTAGCAATGGTAGTCTGCTTATATATTAATGTAGTTCATTTAATTTCAAATAACCATTTAAATACAAGCTAAAAAGCAAGAAAACTAGAGTTAACGATCAAATGAAACAAAAGAGAAGAAGAACTTTAAAAAAATCTCAAAGGTTCGGTTTGACCTTGGTCCTAGATATTATTTAACATTGTTTGTCATAAGTTGATAAACACTTAATAAATATAAATGATAACATGAGACATAATAATAATGATCATGATAATATTAATATTCACCATCATCATCACAAATGAAAGTAAAAAAGGCTAACTAAATTTTTAATTTGGGATCACAAAATGTCAATGGTTTCCCAGTTACAAGTAGGAAGTCAGTCAACTTCATCTCACCAAAGAACCAGCATAACAGTTAAAAACAGTTGTGAAAATATTAAAATCTGGAATCTAAAACAGGAACCACCTTTTACTGGCTTTGAAATTGAAAGTAAAAGTGATTATCTCCTGTCTGGGATGTTTTGCGCTCTGGCATTTCTTTTAAGTTATCTGATGCATCAAACCTGCAGGACAAGTTTTTGGTCCTTCAGTTAAACTGGTAAGCGATGGCATCTCTTTTAACAGACATATTTGTTTCGTACTTCAGAATTTGTAGTCATCACAAGAATGTGTTAACCCTTGTGTGGTGTTCGTATTTTTGTTACTCAGCCAGTGTTCATGGGTCTGGTGGACCCGCTAGAGTTTTGGCTTTCCAAATTAACACTATCAAACAATTTTATGTTAAATTACTCAACAGATGTTTACTTCATCCCAATTACAAGACATATGAACAGCAAACATGGTTAATTTTTTCCCTTTACCTTTGTTAGATCACATTTATGAATTAATGTGCTTCTCGTTTTTCTTTTATATAAAATGTTATAAATAAATCAGTTATAATCAAGTGGAGTGAGTGGAAAGACACAACACATTTACACGTGAAAAAATAATTAATTGTTTAATTTTTCTTTTGAAAAAAACTGAACACGGGTCTCACAGACCCGAACACCATACAAGGGTTAAACAAATATATACCACAGAGATCTTATAGCAAACAGAAATGCATTTAACGTACTCAGGCAATTACAGTGCTATTTCCCCGCAGCCTTAACACCAAGAGTAAAACTTATCTAGCCGACATAGCAGGAATAAGTATACTGCACCTGACAGAAATAACATGCTCTTACTTTAAAAGATACGTTGCTCAATCACATGGTTCTTTTCTCCATGCCACTTCCTTCACACACACACACACACACACACACACACGTAATCCGCAGACTGGTGCAAGAAAAACCAGTAACGATTTCTCGTATGAATGCACAGAAAACCAGTTAACGACGACTCAACAGTGACAGCAATGATAATTATCTGTGTGTGTGTGTGCGTGAGCACAGTACATCAAAATGCAATGTAAATGTAGCAGCCCTTGGCATCAAGAACGACAGAAGAAAGTATGTACATTATTGTACTTTATTGAGCCCCGTGGGGAAATTGCTCTCTGCATTTAACCCATTCACTCAGTGAAGCAGTGGGCAGCCATTGGGCACCCGGGGAGCAGTGTGTAGGGACGGTACCTTGCTCAGGGGTACCTCAGGGTAGCTGTTAAGGGGAATCGAACCCCCGACCTTCCGATCATGGGGCAACCACTCTACCTACTGAGCTATCCCTGCCCTAAGAGAGTCTCTAACGGGTGCAGCCATTTATTTCCTCACCACACACGGCTCATTCTCTGGATGTTGAGCACCGTGAAAACTATAAAATAAGAAAAAATTGATACCCGTACAGTACCTTTTGAACTATAACAATGAGCAATAACAACAATGAGCTTAAGTTAATTCAGGCAAGTTCAAACAAGTAATTCTGAGATATACAGTCACAGATTAAATAAAACAAAAGGGGTTACTTCAAACAGCATCAAGGGATTACACAGTTCAGTTAAATAAAATATAACAACAGATCACCTCTCATCACATACCTCAGTCCGCTTGCCAAGGGTGCAAAACTCCGGTAAACACTTAAACACTTCGGCCCGTTTCTCATGGGGTGCTGCTAGCTTGCATGACACACATGTCTAGCTAAAAAATAGCACATGGATGTAAGTAATCTGGTGAAAAATGTAGTGTTGGGTGTATCTCAGGTTTCCATAGAAATTTAGGACCCGATAACCAGTTCGTTGACAGAATGTCCCCTGCACATAGACCTCTCGAAGCGTGGTCAGCTGGGTTTTCTGCCGTATCCACATAGTGCCACTGAGCAGGGTCTGTGGTTTCTCGGATTAGCTGAACACGATTTGCGACAAACACATGGAATCGCCGTGCCTCATTGCTGATGTAGGCCAATACAACTTGGGAATCAGTCCAAAAGAATTCCTCGTCAATCTGCATGCCGAGCTCTGTTTTTAACATGACGCTTAGCCTTGCAGAGATTACTGCAGCCGAAAGCTCCAGCCTTGGGATGCTCATGAGCTTTGTTGGTGCAACTCTTGCTTTGGCTAACACAAGGCTACAGTGTACTTCATCCTTTCCATTCTTGTATCTGAGGTAGGAACATGCACCATAACCTATGTTACTGGCATCTGAAAAGTGATGCAGTTCCACCCTCACTATGTTGCCAAAGTCTGGAGGATGGTAGCATCTGGGTATCGCTATTACCTTTAGCCTGTGTAGATCCCTTTTCCATTGCTCCCACCGTGCATGTAGGCTATCGGGAAGCTGATCATCCCAACCTATGCCCATGCGACACAGCTCCTGGAGAATACATTTACCACTCAGGATAAAGGGAGCTACAAGACCAAGAGGGTCGTAGAGGGAGGAGACAGCGGACAGGATACCACAACGAGTTGAGGGTTGGTCCCTTTTGTCAATGTTGAAGCTGAAGGTGTCACTTTCTATTGACCACTGAATGCCAAGTACGTGACCCTCCGCTGTTGAATCCAGGCTAAGGTTGAGAGGTCCAGTGGTTACTGCCCTTTCTGAACACCACATAGCACCTCCACCTTGTTCGAGTTAAATTTGTGCAAGTGTAAACCTCCAGTCTTACACAGCTGCTGTGCATTGATAATCAGGTCTGTAGCTTCTGTGACTGATGGGACGCTAGTCAGTCCATCATCAACGTAAAAGTTCTTTTCAATGAAAGCAGCAGCCGAAGGATAATCGGCTTCGCATTGCTGTGCAAGATATTTAAGGCCGAAATTGGCACACCCTGGAGAGGAACCAGCACCGAAAAGGTGCATCGCCATTCTATACTCTTGGGGTTCTGTTTCCAGCTGACCGCCCTTCCACGATAGGAACCTCAGGTAGTTCCGCATGTTGGGTGGAACATAGAACTGATGGAACATTTTTTCAATGTCGCAGGTGATGGCTACTGCTTCCCTCCTAAAGCGGCAGAGAACTCCTACTAGAGAGTTTATCAGATCAGGGCCAGTCAATAAGGTGTCATTCAGAGAGATGCCCAGAAACTTGGCTGAACAGTCGAAGACCACCCTAAGTTTATCTGGTTTCCTAGGATGGTACACCCCATGATGTGGGATGTACCAAATTGTCTCTCCCTCATGTGCTGGGGGGGCTGGTTCTGCAACACCTTTGCTGATGGTTTCCTCCATGAATGCTGTGTAATGGTCATGGTACTGCCTATTGGACCTTAACTTCCTCTTGAGGTGTTGCAAACGAGCTTCAGCCAGTCGCTTGTTGTTTGGCAGCATGGGTGGAGAGCTGCCCTTGAAAGGAAGTGGCATCTCATAGTGTCCATCCTTCCTTTTTGTGATTGTGCTGCCGAGGAGTTTTACAAAATGAACATCATCTTGAGAAACATATTTATCTTGATAGTTTCTTTTGCTGAAATCCATTTCTAGGACCTTTAACACATCATTGACCGGAGGCAATGGCATTTCCTTTACTGCCACTCTGTGTACAAAGCTTTGATGTTCCTTTCTATCAAGATATGGATTTGCTGATTCTATGATGCTCCAGCCAAGCACGGTTCTTTGAGCAAATGGATTTCTGACCCTACAATGACTTCTAGAGGGGCCAGTGCTGATGGGCAATCATAGCCAATCAGCAATCCCACTTCACAGTCTTGAAGTGGCTGCAGCTTGTTTGCCAGTTGCCTCAGATGCGGCCACTGAAGTGCGGTGTCCTTTGTAGGAATGTGAGACTTATCGACTGGGATGAAATCCCTTGTGTATGCCTGGCGTAGCTCCCTTGTGTATGCCTGGCGGGGGGGGGGGGGGGGGGGGGGGGGAGATGTGTGTATTCACATCATTTATGTTAATGAGAGTGTGGGGAGTGAGTTGGAGGGTGGGGTGGGCTGCTTTTAACTATGTAAAGCACTTTGTGCTACATTTTTTGTATGAAAAGTGCTTTATAAATAAAGATTGATTGATTGATTGAATCATGCGACTCACTATGGAGCCCACGAACTTGCAATCCACAATCCACTTTGCTAGCTATGACTGTGTCTACTGCTGTCATTGTACTGAGCCTTAATTGCACTGGCTGAGTCTTCACATTTAGTGCAGAGACCAGATCTCCCAAGATGAAAGTTGAATCGCTCTGTGTGTCGAGCAGAGCATATGTGAGAATCTCACTGTGGGGGTCTTCTGCCAATGACACAAAAACTGGAACAATGCTAGACGTAGCTGAGGAGTATCTTGTCAATGTGTGTGACATGACATTGCGGACTTCCTTTGTCTCATTTCCTGCAGATGGTGAATCACTGTTTAACATTTCACTGGCTCCCTCAATTCTCTCTATGTGCAAGCAAGTTGGATGATTTCGACCACATATAGTGCATGTGTGCCTTCTTTTGCATTCTTTACTAGTGTGACCCTTTCTTAAACAGCCGAAGCAAAGACGGTTTTCACGAATGAAAGCTCTCTTTTCATCAGGAAGCCTTGTGGCAAAGGTTGGGCACTTGGCGACACCGTGCGTTTCATCGTTGCAGACGAAGCATGGTGGTCTTGGCTTTGAAATTAAGGTCCCTGGTTTACCTGCAGAGTGCTTAGCTTGAGCATTGGTGCTGAGTGCCTTGGTTCTCTTAGGAAGCCTTTCATCTGTTACTTTAGTGGTTAATAAAAAGGGAGAAGCAATGGGGTTGCAGGCTATTCTAGCTTCCCTTTGTAGAAATCTGGTGAAATGAGCAAATGGTGGATACTCTTGACATCTGTCTAGTTCATCCACAACAACGCGACCCCATCTGCGTACCAGCCATTCGGGCAGTTTTTTGAGAAGTTTATGATTTTCTTCACCATCATTTAGAATTGCCAGCCCTTTAACATGAGGGATGGCCTCGGCACAACTTTGAAGGAAATCTGAAAACTCTCTGAGGGCTACTGGGTCATTGGGAGCTATTTTTGGCCATTTCATCAGTTTATCCCTGAAAGCCTTTTGGACGACAAATGAACTTCCATACCTCTCCTGAAGAATCTCCCAGGCACCCTGATATGCATCTTCTGAGTTTCGATAGAAGAATCCTTCGACTGCCTTCCGTGCCTCACCAGCAAGATAACTTTTCAAGTACAACATTTTTTCACCTGCAGGGAGGGGTTTGTGGCCAATCAATGCCATAAAGGATATCTTCCAGTCTATAAACTTTAAAGGGTTACCAGTGAACACTGTGGGTTCAGGTGCAGGCAGACGGTTGGAGACGAACAAGCTTGCAAGCTCCTGTGTTAAGCTGACCTCCTGTTGATTTTGCAAAATCTCAGGTGGTGCACACTGAGGTCGAAATGATTCAGCCTGTGGATTCAATGGATTCTGAGATTCAATGATTTGGCTATCAAGTTGTAATTTGTCATCTGCTTCATACTTAAGGCTTTCCAATCCATCGTAGTTGTTGTAAGCTCTCACTCTGGCTGCTGCTACTTTTACCTCATTTTCTGCCTGTAGCTGTTGCAGTTTAGTTCTCTCTTCCTCTAGCTTTGCTGTCATTTCTGCAATCATTTGTGCTTCCTTGATTTTCCACTCATGCTCTAAGCTACTCAACTTGGCTTGCTGTTCATGTATTCGTTGCATTGCCTTCGCCTGTTCTAGTTTAGCTGCAAGGTCAGCTTCGGCATCCACACGTTTGCTAGAAGTCGTAGAGGTGGCTCCAGAGTATGAATCTGAGCCCTTTGAATGCTCTGAAATAACTGTTTCTGTTTCAGTTTTCCCAAAAACAGATCCATACTCCTCCTTACTTAATATCATCCTTACACGCTCCTTCTCGAGCCTGTCATTAAAAGTCTTATCTATATCTTCTAGTCGTTTACTAATGAGATCACAAATTTCTGTTGTTAGGGCAACACACGCATCCATTTTCTTGACAACATCTGGAGTAGAAGTATGATTACGTCGGATAGGCTCATACAGTTCATGCATTAATGCTTCTTTAGCCTTAATGTCCGTTTGTATTCTAACAAGGTCTTCGTTTGAGCAGAAACCTTTCAGCTTTGTTCTAACTCCTCTTGCTAACTCCTTCCAGGACTCATATGCCTTGCTAAATGACCTTTCATTTTTCTTGGCTTCCTGTTCATGCATCTCCTGCCCCTTTTCTGTTAGTCTTCGCTCTCTGGAGCTGGACCTGGCCTCTTGTGCCTCTGTAGATTTGTCTATTTCTTCAACAGGGGACAACATTATTATTAATTTTATTTTTGGGTTGTTGCACCTGCCCTTTTAAGTGTATATATCTGAACTCAAATGGGTTGAGTGGTGGTTTCAAACTTATTAACACTCAACTTAGATATTTACACCTTTAACCTCACAGACTGGCAACAAAACCCAAATAATACTGATGATGCCCTCAAATCAGACAATTTGCCACTTAAGTTTTTGCAGAAGTACAACTGATAGCATAAGCCCAGATTCAGTCTTAGACATTCTGATGCAAGAAATGTGGGATATTCAGCATCACAACTTTACATGCTACTGTGTTAAATACAGAAGAGGTCTGTCTTTCTTGCATTACTTTAGACTGCCATGTTGAAGATCATTTGCTCACACAGCTTACAAGATGAAGGTGTGCATGACATTGTATTTATAATGTCCTTATTTTGACTCCTTTATTGATCCAGCAGTCTCTGGATGATGCGATACACTCCTTTACTCACAGTTCGACGAAAGAACAAGATGAGTGTAGATGGCTGCAAGGCAGCGATGAGTTTTCACTGTAGCAGCCCTTGGCATCAAGAACGACAGAAGAGTCTCTAACGGGTGCAGCCATTTATTTCCTCACCACACACGGCTCATTCTCTGGACGTTGAGCACCGTGAAAACTATAAAATAAGAAAAAATTGATACCCGTACAGTACCTTTTGAACTATAACAATGAGCAATAACAACAATGAGCTTAAGTTAATTCAGGCAAGTTCAAACAAGTAATTCTGAGATATACAGTCACAGATTAAATAAAACAAAAGGGGTTACTTCAAACAGCATCAAGGGATTACACAGTTCAGTTAAATAAAATATAACAACAGATCATCTCTCATCACATACCTCAGTCCACTTGCCAAGGGTGCAAACTCCGGTGAACACTTAAACACTTCGGCCCGTTTCTCATGGGGTGCTGCTAGCTTGCATGACACACATGTCTAGCTAAAAAATAGCACATGGATGTAAGTAACGTAAATACAGAATAAAAACGTTTTCAGATAGCTCACAATACAAACACAGCAACATACCTTACATTAGAAACACACTTATCATACTTATCAAAGTATTATCGTAACTTACATGGACTTTGTACAACTTATTCCTGCCGCGACAGACTGCTCTATACACGTTACGGGGCATGCCTCTGAGCACATCTGTCCTTAGTGCGACTGCGCATACAGTTCCGAGTCCGACAACCCCCGCAAGGATGACTTATGGTACAGATCAGCGGTTCATTACAGTAAATATAATGTAACACTAGACTAGTTGGACTAGTTTGGATCTTTTGTGTGAATGCACAGAAAACCAGTTAACAATGACTCAACAGTGACACATAATTTGCTCCAGTTTCTCTAGCTGAACCTTAAAAAAAATCCCAACAATCCCACCATTTCACAGGCATATCTTGGCATGATGAGTCTTTAAAAAAGGTATAAAAATGTCTACAGATGAATAGTATCTGAAAATTGTACACTCATTCTCCTTAGATATTGAAAATACTCTTTGGTTTTGTCTAAATCTCTCTGAAAAGCCTTCATTAATTTTCTTATGCTTTTTAACCTTTCACTGACATTTGACTGTCTTACCGTTGACCTTAAAGTAAAGCGATCTCTTTCCATTCTTCTCAGACAGCGCTATCGTAAATCTCCTCCCGTCAATTAACATGTGGATCCATCCTTTACATTGCTGCCATGTGGTCGTAGTTGGATGTCGCTGAAAACTGAGATTATTTGTTTTGAGGGTGTGTCCATCTCCCTTTTAAGCAGCTTTTCTCTGGTGGTTTTCACATGCGCATTGTGGATAAACCGCAGGTCCGACAGTAGAGTGGAGGACAGAGCTTTGCGATATATGGTCAAAAACTGTCCCATCTTATCACACCTGAGCACCACTGAACCTGGATTGAATGGGTGTGGAGACATCTTCAAGTGGTAGCAGTCAAGCTTGTGCTGACAAGTTGCAATTGTATTGTAAAAAAAAACAACAAAAAAATGAACAGGGCTTTAACACCAAGTAAATTAAGGGCAGTATGTACCGATACTTTTAACCTATAATGGATCTTATTTTGGGCAGAGCAATGTGATTTGTGAGCTGAATCATCTTGCATTTGCCAAATTCTGAACACATTTTAATGACCACCAAAAGACAGTGGTGTGATTACATTGTACAATAATTTTTTGGAGACCTGGAATGTAAATGTGCTTCTCTTTAAAGGACTTGTCAGCATCTGTTGTTTAAAACGGTTAAAGGTTTAGGGGTGGCTGTAGCTCAGGTGGTAGAGCAGGTCAGCTACTAACTGGAAGTTTTGATCCCAGTCTGTTACAGTCTGCATTCCAGATATCCTTTGGAAGAATACTAACCCGATGTTGCTCTCCAATGCCTCCAGTGTGAATGTGTATGAATGTTAGATAGGGAGCACTTAACAGTTTAGAAAAATGTGTGAATGGGTGTGATTGGGTGAAAGAATTAGTTGTATAAAGCGCTTTGAATGCTCAGAGTAGAAAAGCGCTATATAAGAACCTTCCATTTACCATTTAAAAGTGCTATAGGTTATAATGTATGGAGCGCCAGGACTGCCATAATGAATTAATTAAATACACCATTAAATAATTAATTAAATGTGGCAATAATTAATTAAAATTGGAATTAATTAATTAAATAAATAGTTATGACAAATGTAATTAATTAATTATTGACACATGTAATTAATTATTTAATGATATATTTATTTATTTCATTTTGGCAGTCCTGGCGCCTGGCTCTCATCATGAAATAATATTATCTGTCAGCCTCACCCATCAAACTCAGGGGGCGGGGTTAACGCTGCCCATGCAGCTTCTCTAACATTTGATTGGTTGCCGTGCAAAGTAAGTCAAAACAGGTCGATCCTAGATAATCGATTGCTAGTGTAGACTTGGGGCAGCCAGGTATCCCAGAATGCAGATCAAATCACAGGCAGCAATGGTGGTGGTGTAGTTTTAAAATACCCCGTTTTTCTGTCACCAGCTACACTTTTAACAGTGTTTTAGCCGCGAATGTCGCGCCGTATGTCTGGTCAGGTTGTCAACATAGAACATGTTTGCAAAAGTGCTCACATGTTTTCAGAGATTTCACTAGCTCTGCTAACAATTAGCATGCAGAGTGCACCCAGGGGGTTACGTTAACCGGTTTGTTTACATATTCCACTCTCCGTGTTCCACATGTTGCATTCGCAGATTCTCATTTTCACCGAACAATCGTCTCTTTCCGCCTGGTCTTGTGTCTCTGTGCTTCTGTAACATAAAGAACGAGCTGACATTTTTCTCACGAAACCAGCGATCAGCTCAACAGACCCTCAGTTTACCTGCATGCATCCTCCTCCTCATCTGTCAGCTGTTTAACACCTGCTGCTAATTCAAGAAACACGTTACCTGGTGACACAGCTTTGAAACCTCAGCTGAGTTTTAGCTCTCAGTGGTTAAACGCTGGACTTCATTCACTCAGGTTCTGTCTGTCGGGTCACGTTTACTTCGCTGTTTTATTTACAACTGAGCAAATCGGTTTGGCTGAGGTTAAAGTTACGTTTCATAACTGCATAGTTTCACAGACGTTTAATGGTTCACTGGCACATGTGTTAGACTGAACTATCATCTAAATATTATCTGTTTTTTAATAGTTATTCAACTGTATTCTGAGCACCAGCTGTCTGTTAGAATGTGATTTTTTTTTTTCTCTCTCTCTGTTGGCAGAGGTATAAAAATGCGCAGGAAAATCTGACGTGCATGGCAAACTTCACCGACGATATTTAGGGAGGAATAAACACACATCAAACATAAATGAACCATTTGCCTGTCTCCATAATTGAGAGCATTTTCTCTTCTTATGTCAACTCTCTCTCTCTCTCTCTCTCTCTCTTTTTTTTTTTTTTGCTTTTTCGGTCATGTTATGTTTACCTGTCAAAGGCTTGTTACAAACTATGAAACACATCGTGCAGACTTCTGGATGTTAGAAGAAAACTAATACTGCTCATGAAGGAGACTAAAGGCAGGAAGGTGTCCTTTAAAACCAAACATGTTAATAGGACCTCCCTATTTATATCATAGTTTATGATATAGCACATGTATTTCAGTAATAGCCTGCTGATTTCAGGTGAACAGTCGCACAGCTCACGTAGGCGTTATCTGTGATACTCCTTAACTATAATTTATCCAAGTTAACTTCAGTTAACCATTCAGACGGTTCTTTTGCAATGAAAAACATAAACACCCATGCTGCCGGTAGGTTTCCTCAGTGCCAGCTGTTAACATTATAGCTGCTTATGCAGTAACCATGGTAACCACGGACTCTGAGCGGCTGGATCGACAGAGGTCAGACAACAATTTTACATGTATGATCTTAAAACAGGACACAGCCACTATACGTGCTGGCCTCATATCAAATGTGAAGGCAGACTGAGTCTATGTTTGACGTTTGTTTATATCTAATCTTCCTTTTCAAACATTTAAACAGCAGCAAGTCTGCAGCTGAGGGAATACAAACTCAAATTGTCGGAACAGGTTTGCTCGTTTCTTGGATTCATTTGGTGATTTATTAAATGTATAACTGTTATTCTAATCTGCTGCTGAGTCTCTTACACTTTTCTTTATGCTGTATATTTTCACGTCTCTGGAATAGTTGGAAGTTAGATAGTCAGCTGGGAAACTTTGTGTTAACTCATGGAGCTGAGGATATCGTGGATATCGTGGATATGCTGACCTCGCTGCGTGGTGTACAGAGCGAGGTCAGCATGATTAATATGCACAATAAAAATATTAGCCGAACATCATGAAGTCTGTATGTGTTTCATAGTGTCGAACAACCTTTGTACAGTTAAAGCCAGCAGTTACTACATGACAGAAACACCAACGTTATCTCTTTTATGCGTTTATACACAGGTCACGCTGATTACTGAACAAAAACCCAAAGATCAGATGTTAAACAGATTTATTTGCTCTCTCTCCTCCTTAAACATGTTTTTAATGTTAGTTATAATTCAGAATTGGCGACTGAAACACGTAGGACACATAAGAACATCAGGAAATAAAACACCGATAAATATAACCTCAGTAAAAGAAGTCAGCGGGGGTTACTACAGCTGTGTACCAGGGCCTGCGCTTTGTCGGTGGGATTGCTTGCGAGGCGAGCGGGTCTATCCCACGCTTTGCCGTGAGACTGGGCAGACATCTCCGAAATCATCGAAGCACTTTTGCAAAGAGGCTGTATCTTGACAAACCGACCAGACACATGAAGATTAAACCACTACATTCTCGGCTAAAAAAATATTAAAATGGTATTTGGTGACACACAAACAGGGTTTTTCAAAGTTCAGTTCTGTTAGCTTCCACATGCCGGTTGTTGTGTGCTAGAAACAATGGCCACCAGGCCAAAGCAATCCGGTTGTTCAGTCTGACGTCACTAGCCGTGTCTGGGTCTAAACTCCGCTGCAGGTCCATATATCAAACGATCACTATGGCATTACTGAGAGTTGAAAAACTGTCTAAAGTCTTTCATCTTTAATAAAATGATCAGCGTTCTGCTCTACCAGGTGTAACAATTGAGTTTAACATCCAGGCATCCATGAAAACGGAATTTATGACATTTAACGGAGTTAGAAGTTAGCAGGGAGTTAGCTCGCTAGCTTCTATCTAAATACAATATAGCATGTCCTGACTGCGGGGTTTTGGAAACAAATTAAAACGTACAGCTCTGTTATCACTTCCAGCATAAATGAAGACAGAAAACTAAACAGCAGTGACGTTTGTAGGGTTACTGAAGTTGGGCTAGCTGGTATATAATGATGTTATATATATAATGATGATATACCTGCTGCGGAGACTCAGGTCGTTTGGAGTGGAGGGCCCACTCCTGAAGAAATTCTATGACTCTGTTGTGGCTTCTGCTATCTTTTATGGCGTGGTCTGCTGGGGCGGCAGCATCTCTGCTGGGGACAGGAAGAGACTGAACAGGGTGATCCGAAGGGCCAGCTCTGTTCTAGGATGCCCTCTGGACCCAGTGGAGGTGGTGAGTGACAGGAGAACGGCGGCTAAGCTGTCATCCCTGATGGACAACATCTCCCACCCCATGCAGCAGACTGTGACAGCACTGAGCAGCTCCTTCAGTGGGAGACTGCGGCACCCACGGTGTGGGACGGAGAGATTTCGCAGGTCTTTCCTCCCCACTGCTGTCAGACTCCATAATAAAGACTTTAACTGATCAAGCACACACATCCATACATATGCAATAATACTAAGTACAATAATCCTTTCTGTCATCGTTGTATTTTTACTCAGTTGTATATAGTATTTGTATTTGTATTCTATTTTTATCTTATTGTATATTTATTTTATTTTATTCTACTGTATATAGTATTTTATTTTATTCTATTCTGTACAGTTGTGTACTGTATTTATTCTTATTGTATTCTAATTTTTGCCTCATAACTTTTGCACTGTCCACTTCCTGCTGTGACAAAACAAATTTCCCACGTGTGGGACTAATAAAGGTTATCTTATCTTATCTTATGTGCTACGTGACCGCTAGCGACACAGCTATGTTAGCTTAATATAAACAAGCTAACCTTTTTTCCACTCGATAAAAGTTACCGTGAGTGTTCTCGGTGGTCAGGAACAAATGTAATCGCATGGCAGGATGCTGTAAAAGGACCAAACTTCAGCCAGGAGAACAACTGAGATAATCCATCCACAATACGAGGTTAGTCATTCATATACTGCTGCATGGGCTGGGCTGTAGCTACATCCTAAGGTTTTAAAAACTGAGCTTAAATAAATGATTAGCGGTAATAAAAGACGAGGGAGGTCAACAGTGATCACTGACTGTTTTAGGAGCTTTTTGAGATCAAATAGAAGAAAATGCATAACATTAAACATGTTAACAACACAAAAGCCATATTAAACGCAGACTACTTTAGACCCGGAAGTAGGATTCGTCGCGTCATCACTGAACAACCGGATGGTTTTGACTCGATCAGCCTTAACCCCGCCCCTTGAGTTTGATGGGTGAGGCTGACAGATAAAATTATTTCATGATGAGAGCCAGGCGCCAGGACTGCCAAAATGAAATAAATAAATATATCATTAAATAATTGTGTCAATAATTAATTAAATGTGTCAATAATTAATTAAAATGTGAAACACATAAATAATTAATTAAATGTGTCAATAATTAATTAATTAAATGTGTCAATAATTAATTAGAATGTGAAATACATAAATAATTAATTAAATGTGTCAATAATTAATTAATTAAATGTGTCATAACTATTTATTTAATTAATTAATTCCAATTTTAATTAATTATTGCCACATTTAATTAATTCATTATGGCAGTCCTGGCGCTCCATAATAATGAATCAACGTGACAGTCAACAGAAAAAGGTTCAGAAAATTTTCAATGTGCAAATTTGAGGTGTATTTTTTAAATGAAAATTATAATAAAATGTATTTAACACAGTTCAATTGGATACATACTAGAATTTGAGAACAGAAACAAAGTATCAATACAATTGCGTTAGTGTCAGTTAGATACTGATAATAGTGTTGGTATTGATGCTATCGATATTTGGCCAATATCATGCAAAGAAGATGTAGCTTGAAAAAGTTGTCAATAACTTCTTTAGTTATCAGCACGACAAACATTGACAATGATGGAGAGAGGACGTCAGCTGTGAATATGCCCGGTCTAATAAAACAGGCAAGTTGAAGAGGTGCAGGCTCAGGAGCACTTTAGGATTAACATCTAAGAGGATATCTGAACGTAAGAAGTTCAATTAATTGTTTTGCCAAACTCCACATTTGTTCTTATTAATATTTTTATAACATGTCACTGTGAGGACCAAGCAGCCAAGGCACAGAAGGTACAGGAAAAAATGTCTTCAAAATTGGTTTTCTTTATTTTAACCCTTAAAAAAGTTCAAAAGGCAAAATTCAAAAACATAATTAGCGGGCCCATAAAAGAGGTCAACTAAATATAACTCTACAAAAAGTAACTTCCAGAAACTTAAACAAACAAAGTGGAGACAACTTAACTCACAAACTAAACTAATTACAAAGACACAGGAGGGTAGGTTTATAGTGGTTTGGCCAAACCATTTACACACAAAAGGGGGAAACAAAAACACAAACTAATACTAAGCACAGAACAACATAAGTAAACCTAAAAAAAAACCCTGTTTCTGATAGAACATGGTCGGTCCTGCTGAGCAGGCATTTTGTTCTCATCCTCAGCCACGCCTTTTGCCCTAGACAGGAAACAGCCACCGCCCCAAACCAGGTAACTCAGAGAAAGAGAAACATAATTAATATAACAGAAAACATTTTTAGAAAAACCACACAATGCTATTATGTGTGCGCCTCATAATATCAATGTTAGGTTTAAATAAAATGATTAATGAATTATATTAATGAAATAACTGCAAACGAAACTAATAAAGTGAACAAATGGACTTGATGATTTAGCTGATTTAAAAAAGGTTTCATATATTTTAATGTTCTTTGAAAATCAAGATGTAGGCCTGTGTTTCTGAGCTGATGAACAACAATTTTTCAATAGATATATGGTCCTCACAGGACAGCCACTAAATTTTATGTGCAATTAAATTGAAAATTTTATGTGTGGTGAGGTGTAGTAATATTATTGTAGCATTCTTCATGCAGGAAGGAGTGCAGGAAAGTAAAGACGTCCACGTAGAGTACAGACAGACAGCAAAAATGGCTTGTTTTAAAAATGTTATCTTGTTAAACAGGGAAATGAAGGATGAAGGAGTGTTTGTTAGTGTGCATATTGTCATCTCTGCTTGCCTTTCTGTAAAAGACCGCATAACACCACTTCTTATCTATTCTCTTGTTTAAGTGTCAAATATTGACTCATTTTAGAAAAACTGTTACACCCCATGTACTGCAGTACCTTGCTTTGATCTTGAATTCTCACCTTGTTTTTCTTTTTGTCAATTAATCCTGTTTTTTTCCCACATCTACTGACAGTATAGTGCCTCACTTACTTTTGCTCTCCACACAGAATTGCAGGAAAGAGCACCAAAGTAAGTGATATGTAAGTATTCCACTGCTTCCATTTAATAGAGTAAAGCTGCTCCCATTTCAAACCAGGAAATGTTTGTCCACATTAGAAGAAGAAGAAGAAGAAGAAGGAGGAGGAAAAAGAAAATGTGTTTGTTCCAGTCAAACAGGATGCCAACATGAGAAGTAGTTCATCTGTGATGATGATGATGATGATGATGTAATAGTAGAACCCAAGATATTTAATGGTAATGTTAAACAGCTTTACATAACCTTTCCAGACTATACAACATCCAAACACAACAGATTAGCCTTCTGTATTTTGATTAAATGTCATATTTATTGCTGACCTGCTATATAAAACGTACTTTTTTTCAAAGTTTTGAATTTGACATCTCATTCACCAAATATTTCTTTGACATGGTGAAAATCAGTTTAAGTCAAACAGTCTGTAAATAAGTCACACCCATGCGACAATGTTTTACTGTGAATAAATCTCATTCATTTCTTTTCCTTCTTTATTTCCCTCTCACAAGGGGACCTCAGCTGTGTTGTAAGTTATTTGGCTGCTGCCTTTCTTCTTTTCTCCCTGAAGAGAAAAAAATAGAAAAATCCAATTCAGATCTGAGCGTGTTGAATATACAGTAATACTATGGTTGTGTTGCAGAGACTGTGGTGTGCTTAAGGAAAACGCTTTATACTGTAATACAGTACTCTCAGCACTTGATTATGTTCCACGTTTGTTTTCTTTTACTTCATCTTTTATTTCAACCATGCAGCTCAGATTGTCTTGTTATTGGCTTGTACCAAACATGTGTTAACAACAAATATGTATTGATAATTAACTCTGGGTTATTATAATAGCGCATTTTCAAAAGCCACAGTGATGCTCTTGAGTAGTACCACCATCCCATCTAAAAAACAACAAAAATGAGCAGAAGGCACAGTAAGCTTACAGGAGATGTAATTTACTTTAAAGAAATTTATTGAATAATTTTTAAATTAAATTATGTCACCTGATGCCACTTACTAATTAAAATTCAATATAGATGAAGTATTTGTCTTTATACATGTAATACAGAAATTAAAAAACAAAATAAATTCAGTATGTTATTTGGTGATGTTTTTTGTTATATTAATTCTTGTGTGCTGTCTTACATTTGTGTTTGAACATCCAAATACTTTGACGACACCAGCTGAAATTATGAAGGTGTGGGTCACTCATATACAGCAATGTTTCACATTATGTTGCACTCCCTAACCCTCAGTCAATATTTATATTAAGTGTTTACAGTGTTGTCACCCCTTATGTCACTGTAAGAATAAAGTAGCAGAGTTGTATTGTTCTGTAACAGAAGTTGTTTGTAATGCTTTTAGTTTGAAATTACTCTGACACGCACACCCAAAATCAGGGAAGTGTGCTAGTACTGAACATATGTGCGTGCGTGTGTGTGTGTGTATGCATGCATGAATGCAAGACAGTTATTCTTACTGTGTCTATTATTTAGAGAGTTAGGTTAGATCATATCACTTTTATTTATTTGTACATCTTTCTTTATGGCGTACATGGTATTCATTCTCAATCTCTGTCTCTGTCTCCTTCCTTTCACACCCTAATCAGACGTAGCTGTTGGCCACTCCTTCCTAAGGCTGTTTCTTCCTGTTAAAAATGTTGCCATGAGCTCACTCTTAGGCTGTCATCTGATTGTTGGGGTTGTTTCTATAATATTGGCAACCGTTATTGTGATTTAAGGTCATGTAAATAAAATTGAATTTACAGAATATTTCGAAACTAATAATATTTCGTATTTGTATCTATGCAAGCCACAAGGAGTTTTTCCATTGGGTTATGAAACTTTCACACGCCATGCTAGATTAGTAACGTTTGTCTGCTGAAATATAAACATAGGTAATGGTAATTAAATTTTTAATAAACATTAAAAAACGTGCAGAGTTTAAAAAAAAACCTATAATGAAATTAATATTTTACGTACATCCTCAACTTTCATAACACATCTATCTCCACATGACAATTATGATCCAATGCTATCCAAGAATGTGTTTATAGTTTTAGTATCTAATAGAATTGTCATTTATAATAGATAATTAACACTTCACCTAAACTAACTCAGTCAGTGCCTTGTGTCTCAGATATTTCTCCAAGCAGTAGATAGCAATGGGATCTCTGTCTGTATCAAACTTATTGGCAAAAAGGTGATGCTGTTCAATCAACCACTGCAGGTCTCCAGCACCATACACACATATTGATCTGACATGATGGCCTTTACATTCTGGGTATGCTGCTTGCAGAGAACCCTCTGACCCCTCGTGCCACTGCCACTTCACGATCCGTGCAATTGCATTAATGTCTGTCATGTCAAATTTAGAGTTGGGCCATGTTGAACCAGGAACACCAGGCATTCGTTGTATTGTTGCCCACAGAAACTCATCAGGACTGTAGGTGTCTTTGGCCCACTCAATGAGGGCCTGTATTCGCTTGTCTTCCAACACACTGCGAATGTAACCTCGGTTGACCACAATGTAGGCATTTCCTGATAGTATAGGGAGATTGAAGGGAGCTGGATCCTTTGTTTTTCCTATTGGCTGGGACAATTGAAAAGTTAACATGATGGGGAGTCAGTCTGAGTTGAAGGTTTTTAGAATAGCAAAGAGAATTGATAATAGCTACATCATACATTATAAAAAATATCCAAAAGAAGTACCTGGATTTGTCCATCAACTACTTGGTAAACATTCATCACCCTCTTCTTCTTTCCTTGAGGCATTTCTTCAGACTCCAAACTGTTACCTCCTTTCAGTGAACGCAAAGCTTGCACAATTTCCAAGTTAGTTTTTAGAGGGAAATCCTGACCACAGAGGTTGATGAAGTATTTCCATGTTGTACTGGTGTTATAGAGATCAGCCATGCAGTTAAGATCAGCCTGTACACGTGTCCATCCAGCGTAGACCACATCCACAGTCTTGCTGACCATGAACACATTTGGGAAACAGGAAGTAATGGCATTGATGGCAATAAAGACTGAGGCCGGTGCTTTTTTGTCCACATGGACACAATAAATATTTTGAGGTGCGTAGATAGCTCGCAGTAGTCGCTCAAAGTTCTGCACCTAAAGATAAAACACTTTAGTTCTCTTTGAGAAATGTTTTTGCCTGGTTGGTTTATTGAACGCTTTAACGGTTATTTAATGAATGATCAAAACTAAAGCAGAAATGTGACATATCCATTATAATATGAAATTATAAAACACCAAGATCACCAGTGTGACAAATAAACAGTTTAATCCGATTGGGTGAATCTGTTATTCAAGTTGCATATACAGTATATATATATATGTATATGTAATCTAATAAAGATGTTAAGCATTATGAATTTTATCAATTCCCAATTTGACCACTGCAAAATTAGAGAAAAAACATACCTTGTGATGTACAACCATTGAGTAAGCTAGCGGAAACTCCTCTTCTTCCTTGCTTAATGGGAATGTTATGTATTTCCTGCTTGTTTGGAATTTCCTGTAAATTCACAGTTTTTAAGAAGTAATGTTGTTTTGGAAGGCCATGTATTTAAATCATGACTAAGAGTTAAAGAGTTACAGAAAGCTCCCATTTAGAGCAACAAACCTGCAGTTTTGGGTTGCATTAATATAATACTCATCAGAGATCTGAATAATCTTCTGGAAGTCTTTGGTGATGGTCAGTAATTTTGCTTTCAGCAATGCCTCCTTCTCTCCCTGCAGGATCGCTGAGCAGTTGCAAACTTTCTCTGGGCTCTCATCAATATTGGTGTACTCTTGCCATTGATACCTGAGAATGTAGGCAGTACGTCTACCTCTTTTCAGTGGAATAAGTAGTGAAAGCATCCATAGTGATCCCAGTACAGCGATGAACTGTAATAATTGTAGCCGCCAGCCTCGTTTTAGGAACCACATTATTTACAATAAGAGGAGAATCTGAAATACAACAATATTAAAGTGTGTGAGAGCTGCAAAAAATGTCAGACAGACATCTATGAAATCATAAAATAAATATAATGATTAATGTTTGCTAATATGTTGATATGTTGATAAGAATTTATGATAAGGGGCAGATCAGTCCATCCATTATGACAACCTGGAACGAAGAGATGAAATTAAGATAGATAGCATCCAAATGAAATACACTTCAACTTACAACAATAAAAAAAATGTATTTTAGCTTTTTAAAAGTTGTTTGTGTTTTGTGTGGGAGCAAAATATGAGCTCTAAGATATTTTTCCTTTTCCTTTATTTATTTATTTATTTATTTTTTGCCTGTCCCGTTTGGCTCTTTTGCCATCAGAATTATTGTCTAAAGGCAAAGAAAGATGCCCAATGGATTTACTTTACCAAATTGACCATCCCAGCCTTGCCATAATGGTCCATTTGATTCACCTTTTATTGTTTATTTTATTTTCACTTGCTGAATACGGGACAGACTTGACTGGAGGAAAGAAGGGGAGAAAGAAAGAGGGAAAGAGAAACAGCTGAGAAGAGGGACGGGGGAGAAGGGCAAAAAACAAAAACAAACAGAACGGGCAGAAAAAAAAAAGAAAAAGAAAATGCATCTATCGATCACCTGGATCACCTGTTGAGAAAGAAAAAAGAAAACAAGCAGAAGAGAACAAGAGTAATAGAATAAACAACATCACAATGATATATGGGAATATGACAGTAAATACTAAATATTAAACATTATTGTGCAGCACATAAGATCAACAGAAAACACTGTGTGGTTTGAGGTAGGAGCCAAAAAGGGTGTAGTTTGTGGGTGTGATCACCCGTGTGTACACCTGTGAGCATGGACGCGCTTGTTTTTTTTAAAAGGTTCCTTCATGTAATGATCTGCTAGAGGGTGTGGGGGGGCCACAGCCCCGTCCTCCAGGGCATGAAGCAGGTATGGAGGAGATCAAAACTCCAGACATCCAGAGGCCCCCAGAACACAAGAGACCAAGGAAGACCAACAGAGGGGCAGCCGCACCACTGTCCCAGAAAGAGCTGAGGAGAGTCCCAGATGAGGGTTCACTCAGCAGCCGCGGAGCAGAAGCCAGGGGGGGTTGCAGTGACGCGCCCGTGAGCTCCGCCGGCAGCCAGCAGCGCCTGAGTGACCGAGCCCCAGGCCGAGAGGCCGGGGGCACCCCACCTCCGAAGTGGCCCGAGCGAGCCCCAGGCTCCAGGCCCCGATAAGCGGCCACCAAGGAGTGAGCGGGTGTGTACCTGGATGCCCATCCCCAGACACAAAGAACCACCAACGCACCGATGTCTGAGGGAGTCCGCCACTGGCAGGGGAAGTGGTGGTGGGTGGAGATAGACCTCCAAACCTTGGAGGGCCTGAGATGTCCCCGGAGAGGTGGCGCCTGACACCCAACCTGACATATAGACACAGACATACAGGCACACACAGACACAAACATCCATTCCCACCCTCATGCTCTCATATGCACTTACTCCACACTCAACCAACGTGGAGACAGACATAAAGAGACGCTGTACACACAATCACACTCCCCAAGCGTACTCTACGAACCGGGTCTAGGTACCCTTGCCCCTGGAGGGGGGAACTGCACCCAGACCCAGGTGGTGTTACCCTTTTCCCTGCGGTGGGGAGAGGCAGACCGCCCCGACTCCGCAGCAGCAGGGAGGCCCCACACTCCAGACCGCAGTCGGACGGCCAACTCCTCCTCCTAGCCTCCCCGCTCCAGCAGGCCGCAGAGAATGGGGGTGGGAGAAGACTCCAAACCTCCCTCCACCCGCTCATTGTAGTGTTGATGCATGTGTGTTCTAAGGTGCATTTAAAACCCAGGAGGGCATGGAGCTACCTGCCAGAGAGCAGCAGGTAAGCGCATAGTCCCTCCTGCTAGCCCTCAATGTCTACGTGTATTTAAAATTGAGGGGTGGGCAACAACGCCAGGGGTGAGGTGTACACCCTGATGGTCTTTTGGAGTCCGTGTAGCGTGCCCACCCCCAAGATCATGTATGTATGTGTAATGAGAGTGAGTAATGTGAATGTCTAAGTTGTGGGATAAAATTGAGGTAGAGGCAGCCAGAAGGGGACAGAGGGGGGAGGGGGGGGGGGGGGGGGGGGTAGCCTCCTCTGCACCCTGGTGACACACCCCTACTCCAAGGCCCTGCATGTGTGGGTGGTTGTGGTGGAGCGGGAAGAGGGAGGCAGCTGGAGATGGGGAGGGAAGGAAGGGAGGGGCAAGTGACCCCTCCCTGGGGCCAGCTCCCCCGCTGACCCCAGTAGGCACCCCCATACTCCGTGACCCGCCAGGGAAAGGGGGCCCAGGCCCATCCAGACCAGGGCCCAGTGCAGCAGCGCCTCCCGGCCCCACAGAACCCGGGACAGTCCACCCAACCCCACCACAGAGAAAACTGCACCCACCCCACCATCCACTCATCTTCCACACTACATAGGACAATAGACACCCAGGCTGAGATCTTCCTCCACCTCTCCTGTATCTCCCCTTCCTGCAGAGAGAGTTCCTGAGAAGAGGAAAGCTCCTGCAAGATGTGACAATCTCCCCCACCAGTTGAAGAGCCCCCCAGGTGGCTCGACGCACCGGCGGCACCCTGCGCCAGGGCTGGGCCCCCATGCACCCACCCGCCCACAACCCCGGCAACACACCAACCAGGACCCAAGCCCCCGAGGCCCGGCCAGGGCCCCAGCCCAGAGACGGAGCGCCCCCAGAACCTCAAGCCCATCCCGGACCCACCCAGGGGCAGCCAGGCTACCAGGTCAGTAACCCACGTCCGTCAGCACAGACCCTCCCCTAGCCCCGCTGCACGCAGCCACGAGGAAACAGTCACCTGAGAGCCAACAGAGCCCCTAACCGGACATGACCGCTACCCCGGGTTGAGCCCCCCAAGGAAGATGCCTCCGGGGAACCCCCCGACGCCCTAGGCCTGTCCCTACCCCCACACCAATCACAACAGTGAAGGCGGGACCAAACTAAGACCCCTCCACCCCCACTAGGTGATGGAGCTGATCAAAGGAGCCCAGAGCAATTGATCTGATGTGGTGGCAGAGGCTGTATCAAGACTAATGTAATCTAATAGATAATTTCTATATTGGTTAGAATTAAGATTATTTTTATGTTTCCAGTTCATGAGGACTGTTTTCTTGGCTATGCATAGGGCAGTGAAAACCATATGGGCGATATTCTTTTCTGAAGTGACATTATCTAAGCTGCCCAACAAACACACTAAGGGGGAAGTTGGAATGTTACATTTCAGACACTTTGATAAGTCTTCACATATTTCGCGCCAAAACTTCTGAACTGGTGGACAGAACCAAAGAGCGTGGATATAATTGTCCGGTAAATTGGTTTGGCAGTGTGAGCAGTTGTTGGTAGACGTAAAGCCCATCTTGAACATCCGATGACCTGTATAGTGCACTCTATGTAATATTTTGTATTGAATTAATTGAAGACTGGGATTTCTAATTAGATGAAAGGTTTTTAAGCAAATCTGAGACCAGAAGTTTAGGTCTAAGTTAACTGATAAATCCGCTTCCCATTTTGCAATAGGAAGTGATATTGATTCATCTGTTTTAGAAAGCATTCTGTATATTTTGGATAGTAATTTGGGGGTTTTAAGAGTAAGAAATTGAACCACACTTGGTGGTTGAGCTCTAATATGAGCTCTAAGATGTTTTTCCTACAGAAAGTCAGTGAGCAGCTTTCTTTCCCTTTTTCGAGCATTTGTGAAGTATTAAATAGAACTGTATGTTTTATTTTCACCTAACATATCCTTTTTGAATTTCGTAACACAAAATAGCAAAAATGCTAAACTTTGTTCTGCAACTACATTCTATTCACTATTTTACTAACATTTCTGCAACCAGAAATGACTCAGAGGAAAAAGATATGCCACGTATTCTATTTCAGATAAACATTTTGGTTTTTTAAATATTTTCTACTATTTGTAGATAAAAGTGTTCATCATTTCTTCTTTCTTTTCTCTTCTTTCTTCTTCTAGTATAGGCCTGTAAAACTAAGCTTTTCCCCCATTCGCTTCTTTTTATATGCTTCCCTCGGGGTCAGTTTCTGAAAGGCATAATATCTGCTTTCATTGCTGTGCAGATGACTACTGATATATTTACCTATGCAAATCAACACCTATGCTTCTATTCAGGCACTGGTGAACTTTCTTAGAGATATACAATCATAATTAGACGTAAACTGGCTAAATCTGAACTAATCAGCCATCAGCAGCAGCTCTCCTCTTGACAGGAAAGAAATGGTGTGATTACATTAGAAAATGTTTTTACTTGTTTTAAAGAGTATCAAAAACTCTGGACTCCTGTCAGAGCACTTACCGTAGGTTTGCAAAGCAGAAGATTTAGTTAATGTTATGTATAGTTTATTTTTGTACATCCTGTACAGCACTTCGTTTAACTAAGGCTGTTTAAAGTTGTTTAAAATGTCCTTGACTTGACTTAAATGTAAATTCTTCTTTTAGTTTATTTTCAAAACTAAATCTGTGAGCTGATATTCAACATTTCCATTTTAAAAGTTTGATAAAAGTGTATTTAATTTAATCTGGAGCAATACTGAAAAATCTTGGATTTAGAACAACAACTAACATTAAACTTTAAATTCAATAGTTTTAGGCAACATACAAAAGGAAAAGGAAAATGGGGAATACTTCCTACCTGGGATTTTTCTTGTCACAGACAATCCTTTTTATGTTATATTTATAGTTTGCTCTAGCACTCCTTCTAAGTTTTCCCATGTGTCAAGCGTGCCTGGCACCTTTTTGTTCTTCAGGTCTAAAAGGAGCCTACAGGTGAGACACCTGCCAACTGAAGACTTCCTGTCAGCCTTTTTCAGAGTAAAAATGTTTTAAACAGACAAACCTTTTCCACACTTCAGGTTCTGTAGCCATCAAAAAAGTGTGTTAAATAACCACATACTGAGGAGGTCTTATAGCAAGGGTTAGTGTTAGGTGTTTGCTTATAGCAAACAGAAATATTTTTTCTATAGAATGGGCAACTGCCCATTATTGTATTATTGCCATGCAGACTTGACTCCAAGAGTGAAACTTATCTAGCATGCAGGAATAAGTATACAACTATTAATTGAAATAACATGCTTTTATTCTGAAAAGATACGCTTTAGCGCCAGAGGGTTCCTCTCTCCACCATAAAGAAATGCCACTGTCATCGCACAGTAAATACATCTGAAAACAGGACAAAAGGATTGTATGACTCTAACCTGTTTCTATTATAAACTTAAATATTTTATACCTTTATTTTTGATCCATCCATCAATCCATCCACTCCATTTTTAACTGCTTGGAGTCACAACTTGGAGTCACAACAGGGCGGGAGCTTATCTGTTATATAGAGAAGGAGGTAGATGAGTCCATCAAAGAGCATGTTATCTTCCTGTTAATAAAAATAGTATTCATTTGAATTTATGTAATGTACATGTAAAGCAGCGCTATACAGTAGATAAGGGGAATCTCTTAACAATGTAAAACTGGCTGAACTGGTTTTTCGTATCAGTGCATCCAAAATCAGTTAACAACCCATCCATCCATCCATCCATCCATCCTCATCCGCTTTGTCCGGGGCCGGGTCGCGGGGGCAGCAGCCTAAGCAAAGAGGCCCAGACCTCCCTCTCGCCAGCCACCTCCTCCAGCTTATCCGGGGGAATACCAAGGCGTTCTCAGTTAACAACAACCAAACATTATGTTATGTTACCAAGTTTTCCACTTTATGTCAGCAAAGTTTACAGAGTACTACTAATATTTTCATTGCTATTGCTGGGGGGAGGGTTGTGAAATTGTAGATCCTTAATATATGTTTTTCTGTGATCTATACATTGAGTGTATTTTGCAATTTGAATGTATTTTCATATTAAAATGTTGAATCTAAATTTAAAAAAAAAAAATTACTTTGTAATAAATACCAGACATCATACTGTTTACATTTTAAATTGCAGATTATAAAACTGTTCTACAAGGGCCCTGGTTTGTTAAAGGATAGGTCCTGAGTCACCCTCTTGTGGTTTGTTTCATTCAGCAAAGAATGGTGACAAAACTCCCAGACCTCTAAAATGATTGGTTTGAATTTTAAAACAACTAAACTTGTGGCTGTTCACATATGAATATTGTCAGAGGGAAAGTACTTAAGAAATGAGACAAGTAAGAGCTGTCAATACAAACCGAAAATAACTGTAGCTAATGTTTGGTGATTTAATAAATAACGTGCTTGGGAAAGACACTGAAGAGCTGGAAGAGACAGGGGAGGATGAATGTTGGAACAGTTAGTGTTATAATATATTATTATATTATTATATAGCAATATATTACTACTATATATATTACCATATTATAACTCATTTTAATATCTATAGTGTATTTGAAAGCATGATGCTTAACATTGTCCGCCCCAGCTGTGAAACTCAGAAACCAGTCTTACTTGTTATCATCTATCGTCCACCTGGGCCTTACACAGAGTTTCTGTCTGATTTCTCAGACTTTATATCTAATTTAGTTCTGAGCTCAGATAAAATAATTATTGTGGGTGATTTTAACATCCATGTAGATGCTAAAAATGACAGCCTCAACATGGCATTTAATCTGTTATTAGACTCAATTGGTTTCTCTCAAAATGTAAAAGAACCCACCCACCACTTCAATCACACTATCGATCTTGTTTTATCATATGGCATAGAAACTGAACATTTAACAGTGTTTCCTGAAAACCCTCTCCTGTCTGATCATTTCCTGATAACATTTACATTTACAATAATTGATTACACAGCGGTGGAGAGTAGATTTTATCAAAGTAGATGTCTTTCTGAAAGCGCTGTAACTAAGTTTAAGAATATAATCCACCCAATGTTAACATCTTCAATGCCCTGTACCAACACAGAGCAGAGCAGCTATCTGAACGCTACCCCAACAGAGGTCGATTATCTTGTTAATAATTTCACCTCCTCACTACGTACGACTCTGGATACTGTAGCTCCTGTGAAAACTAAGGTCTCTAATCAGAAGTACCTGACTCCGTGGTATAATTCTCAAACACGTACCCTAAAGCAGATGACTCGTAATCTGGAGAGGAAATGGCGTGTCACAAATTTAGAGGATCATCATTTAGCCTGGAGAAATAGTTTGCTGCTTTATAAGAAAGCCCTCCACAAAGCCAGAACATCTTACTATTCATCACTGATTGAAGAAAATAAGAACAACCCCAAGTTTTTCTTCAGCACTGTAGCCAGGCTGACAAAAAGTCAGAGCTCTTTTGAGCCAACAATCCCTTTAACGTTAACTAGTAACGACTTCATGAACTTCTTCACAAATAAAATTTTTATCATTAGAGAAAAAATTACCAATAATCATCCCACAGATGTAATATTATCTACAGCTACTCTTAGTACCATTGATGTTAAGTTAGACTCTTTTTCTCCAATTGATCTTTCTGAGTTAACTTCACTAATTACTTCCTCCAAACCATCAACGTGTCTTTTAGACCCCATTCCTACAAAACTGCTCAAAGAAGTCCTGCCATTAATTAATTCTTCGATCTTAAATATGATCAACCTATCTCTAATAATCGACTATGTACCACAGGCCTTCAAGCTGGCTGTAGTTAAACCTTTACTCAAAAAGCCATCTCTAGACCCAGCAGTCTTAGCTAATTATAGGCCAATCTCAAACCTTCCTTTCATATCAAAAATCCTTGAAAGAGTAGTTGTCAAACAGCTAACAGATCATCTGCAGAGGAATGGCTTATTTGAAGAGTTTCAGTCAGGTTTCAGAGCTCATCACAGCACAGAAACAGCTTTAGTGAAGGTTACAAATGATCTTCTTATGGCCTCTGACAGTGGACTCATCTCTGTGCTTGTCCTGCTAGACCTCAGTGCAGCGTTCGATACTGTTCACCATAATATCCTATTAGAGCGATTAGAACATGGTGTAGGTATTACAGGTACTGCACTGCAGTGGTTTGTATCATATCTATCTAATAGACTCCAATTTGTGCATGTAAATGGAGAGTCCTCTTCACACACTGAGGTTAATTATGGAGTTCCACAGGGTTCAGTGCTAGGACCAATTCTGTTTACATTATACATGCTTCCCTTAGGCAGTATCATTAGAAGACATAGCATACATTTTCACTGCTATGCTGATGACACCCAGCTCTATCTGTCCATGAAGCCAGATAACACACACCAATTAGTTAAACTGCAGGAATGTCTTAAAGACATAAAGACCTGGATGGCCGCTAACTTTCTGCTTCTTAATTCAGATAAAACTGAGGTTATTGTACTCGGCCCTGAAAATCTTAGAAATATGGTATCTAACCAGATTCTTACTCTGGATGGCATTACCTTGGCCTCCAGTAACGCTGTGAGGAACCTTGGAGTCATTTTTAACCTCTGTCTCTCTTCCACAGCATGTCTTTATCCTGTCTTCCTTCTCTCACCCCAACCGGTCGCAGCAGATGGCCGCCCCTCCCCGAGCCTGGTTCTGCCGGAGGTTTCTTCCTGTTAAAAGGGAGTTTTTCCTTCCCACTGTCGCCAAAGTGCTTGCTCATAGGGGGTCATATGATTGTACAACATAATATCACGTTATTACAATATACATAATTATCACGTTCGTACAATAAAATTATCACGTTCGTACAATATAAATATTATTTTGTACAAACATGAAATGTATCTTGTTAGAACAATAAACTTTTCACGTTATAACGTGATATACTTCTATTTTTCTTTTGCCTGGGTTGCAACTCTACGCTTCCGTAAATATTACTTTCTACACCAGGATCCTTTTCTACGTAGCTGATGGCTGGTAACTGTGCAGGGGCAGATCTAGCAAAGTTTAGCCAGAGGGGCCGATAGGGCATGAACAGGGAAAAGGGGGCACAAAGACATACTTTTCTTTCTTATTCTCATTTAAAATGTCGAGCTTTTAATAAATAATTATCCGAATCTTACACCCAAAGTTTTAATCTGATGTAAAATGTATAGAAGTCCATTACTGTATATACACTGAACAAAAATATAAATGCAACACTTTTGTTTTTGCTCCCATTCCCCATGGGATGGACGTAGAGACCTAAAATTCATTCCAGATACACAATATAACCATCCCTCCCAAACAGTGGTCACAAATCAGTCCAAATGTGTGGTAGTGGGCACATCTGCCATATTGAGATAATCCATCCCACCTCACAGGTGTGCCACATCAGGATGCTGATCTGACATCATGAGTAGTGCACAGGTGTACCTCAGACTGCCCACAACAAAAGGCCACCCTGGAATGTGCAGTTTTGTCTCACAGCAAAATGCCACAGATGCCACAAGCAATGAGGGAGCGTGCAATTGGCATGCTGACAGCAGGAATGTCAACCAGATCTGTCGCCCATGCATTGAATGTTCATTTCTCAACCATAAGCCGTCTCCACAGGCGTTTCAGAGAATATGGCAGCACATCCAACCGGCCTCACAACCGCAGACCTCGTGTAACCACACCAGCCCAGGACCTCCACATCCAGCAGGTTCACCTCCAAGATCGTCTGAGACCAGCCACCCAGACAGCTGCTGGAACAATTGGTTTGCACAACCAAACAATTTCTGCACAAACTGTCAGAAACCGTCTCAGGGACGCTCAACTGCATGCCCGTCGTCCTCATCGGGGTCTTGACCTGACTCCAGCTCGTCGCCGTAACAGACTTGTGTGGGCAAATGCTCACATTCGATGGCGTCTGGCACGTTGGAGAGGTGTGCGCTTCACGGATGAATCATGGTTCACATTGTTCAGGGCAGATGGCAGCTGAGAATGTCCCAGTTCTTGCATGGCCAGCATACTCACCGGACATGTCACCCATTGAGCATGTTCGGGATGTGCTTGACCGGCGTATACGACAGCGTGTACCAGTTCCCACGAATATCCAACAACCTCGCACAGCCATTGAAGTGGAGTGGACCAACATTCCACAGGCCACAATTGACAATCTGATAGACTCCATGCGACGATGTGTTGCACTGCATGAGGCAAATGGTGGTCACACCAGATACTGACCGGTTCTGGGTCCCCAGACCCCCAATAGCGCAAAAAACTGCACATTCCAGGGTGGCCTTTTGTTGTGGGCAGTCTGAGGTACACCTGTGCACTACTCATGATGTCAGATCAGCATCCTGATGTGGCACACCTGTGAGGTGGGATGGATTATCTCAATATGGCAGATGTGCCCACTACCACACATTTGGACTGATTTGTGACCACTGTTTGGGAGGGATGGTTATATTGTGTATCTGGAATGAATTTTAGGTCTCTACGTCCATCCCATGGGGAATGGGAGCAGTAACAAAGGTGTTGCGTTTATATTTTTGTTCAGTGTAGTAACTATTAAGTCTAATATACCCTAGTAAGCTATAGTACTGTGGCGAGCTCATAAAAGGAGGAGACAGAATTCCGTTCGGTCTTGCTCCCTCGCCCTCTTAGCCAGGGAGCACAGCCATTTATTTACATCTGCCAGGAGAACACTGCCACTAGCTAACTGCTCAGCGCGGCAACAGCACAGCACAGCACAGCAACAACAACAACAACACGCAGGGCGCCCTCTGACCCCGGAAGGACACACCGTCGCAGCGAGAGGGCGTCACCCGTCACTATGGTAACATAAACAAAACATAACTGTAAAAACAGAACCCCGAACAGCCCTGACCCGCTACAGTACTTTTTCCTTTGGGAAGGTACCATCTGTGCAGTCTGCAATTTTGTTGAAGAAAGATGTTGAATCTATTTAATTATTCTTGAAAAATAATTCATTTCTGTGCATTTTTTTTCACCCTGCATCAAATTAAAGTTGATTACGTCGATTAAGCATCATGAGGTGGGGGGTGGTTCCCTTTTTTTAATTTTTTTTTTGCTGGGAGTTTGCAACGCTATTAGTTAGGTTGCTTACTCTTTAAAATACCAGAATAGGGAGGATGGTTTAAGTTTATTAGATTGATCAGTTTTGCTGAACTATGAAATATTTTGGGTGCAGTGTATTTTTTGCATACAGGTATAACAGAATAGCTTTAGTGTGTTTTTTATAAACTTGAGTTTGAACTTATACAAAATGCAGCAAGATATTAAAAAACAGTTTTAATGATTAAAAAACACACTATATCGGATTCATATCGGTATCGACCGATATCCAAATTTATAATATCGGTATCGGACATAAAAAAATGGTATCGTGCCATCTCTAGTCAGTACAAAGATTTTAAAATGAATTCTAAAATGTTTCATGACTTTACTTTGAAATTACTGTGACACACACGCGCACACACACAAACAAAAGAATGTGCTAACAGAACACAGAAGATGGCTAGGCCTCCCTAAGCCTGTTTCTATTTCTTCCTGTTAAAAAGGAGTTTTTCCTTCCTGGTGTTGCCAGTGCTTGCTCATAGGGGGTTGTCTTTCTAATATTGCAACTTTTGCGGTAATGCTATGTAAATAAAACTGAATGTAATTGAACAGAATATCTTGATACTGTACATATTTTCTGTTTGTACCTATGCAAGCTACAGAGGCACATAGTTCAGAGTATTTTTGGTCACATGTACTGAGGTGAGTTTGACTTATGTTTAAGGCTGTAGTTTTTCTGGAAATTAAATAATTCACCCAGCCTTTTTTTCTACATAGACTGCAATCAACTTTCTTGCAAGTTTTCCTTGTGTTTTTTCCTTAACTATAATCACAGCCAAAACCAAAATAATTTTGAATAGCACTAATAAACTAAATGGATTAAAATATTTTCTCAGGTGGAATGCTTAAATTAGTTTTTTGGGATTTCGGTTATGAACCTCTCACATGCCATGGTAAAATGGCAATGATAGTCTGCTTACAGTATATATAAATATACATAATGGCATGCTAATTTAAAATGAACATTGAAAGAATATGTTTATAGTTAGGTTGGGTTTATAGTTTTTTAATATTAATTTATAATAGATAATAAACACTTCACCTAAACTAACTCAGTCAGTGCCTTGTGTCTCAGATATTTCTCCAAGCAGTAGACAGCAATGGGATCTCTGTCTGCATCAAACTTATTGGCAAAAAGGTGATGCTGTTCAATCAACCACTGCAGGTCTCCAGCACCATACACACATATTGATCTGACATGATGGCCTTTACATTCTGGGTATACTGCTTGCAAGGAACGCTCTGACCCCTCGTGCCACTGCGACTTCACGAGCCGTACAATTGCATTCATGTCAGTAATATCGAATTTACTGTTGGGCCACGATGAGCCAGGAACACCAGGCATTCGTTGTATTGTTGCCCACAGAAACTCATCAGGACTGTAGGTGTCTTTGGCCCACTCAATGAGGGCCTGTATTCGCTCGTCTTCCAACACACTGCGAATGTAACCTCGGTTGACCACAATGTAGGCATTTCCTGATAGTATGGGCAGATTAAAGGGAGCTGGATCCTTTGTTTTTCCTGTTGGCTGGGACAATTGAAAAGTTAATATGGTAAATGGCCTGTATTTATATAGCGCTTTACTAGTCCCTAAGGACCCCAAAGCGCTTTACATATCCAGTCATCCACCCATTCACGCACACATTCACACACAATATGATGGTAAGTCAATCTGAATTGAAGGTTTTTACAAATGCAAAGACTATAGAGATTGACAGACTACGTGACTTTCGCGCATTGCATGCCGGTAACTCGTGGCAAAACAATCCAAGTACCTGCATCAAATGCAAGCATTTGCAGCACCGCAAAACGTTCATTCTTCGGTTCCAATAAATTCTTGCTTTTTCTTTGCCCCCCAAAAAGGTATGTACAAAACGAAGGAGAACAATGCCGGTCCGTACAAAGACAGACTTAATGAAAAGTCAAAGAAAAGATACGAGGAAAAAAATCAAACCAGTGAAAGTGTCAGACCCTTATGAGCACACAGAGGGACAAAATACGTTAGCGTGCTGCCCAACTTCACCACGCTCATATTTATAATTATCTTTGAGTGAGTGCATATTCTATTGATAATAGCAGAGGTGGGACCAAGTCATTGTTTTGCAAGTCTCAAGTAAGTCTCAAGTCTTTATCCTCAAGTCTCAAGTCAAGTCTCAAGTAATGTCAGGCAAGTCAGAGTCGAGTCTCAAGTCACTGGTGTAAAAGTCCAAGTAAAGTCACAAGTCTGAAATTTTGAATTTCAAGTCCTTTCGAGTCTTTAAAAAAAAAACGAAAAAAGCATGTTGCAGTTATATGCTAAATGTAAATATTAGACCATGTAATTTTTAAATCTGTGTTTTTCTCAACACATGACAAAATAGTGAACTTAGAAAATATACACAAATTGTGAAATTGCACCTCTATAAAATGCAGCTCAATTAAACCTAGCTCCAAGAATAGTTTTCACCAACAGTTCTGAGATAAGCTGCATGTTGTTCTTGGATGCGCTTGTAGGACCGGCTTTTAAATCGCATGACAAAAATATCATACACATTAAAAAAAACTGCATCACCAACGTAGCCTGGAAAACATTTGCTAGTTAGATGAAGTCAGCTATCTCATCGTAGCATATTTATATGCATATTTATAATTATACGCTTCTTGGAGTGAGTGCATACACTCGTGAAGTTTAGTAACTTCAGGTCACTGCAACAAGCCCAGGTACAGTTTACCGACGGATGGGTACAGGACCTTGAAATGCACCGTGTAGAAAGTAAAGACCATCGTACGTATCATAAGTTTACCAGTCTCACAAATCGTCGTCATAAATACACATTCGTTAACCGTTTATTAATAGGACCTTTGAGCTCAATGGTAATTAATTAGTAGTGGAAATAATTTCTGGTAGCATCACAGAAATGTAGCAGTGACAATAATATTGTATGCTGTAATCGCACTGGGCAATTAGTGATACAAAACAACTGTTTTACCCTGTGAATAAAAGTATATGTTTTTGTCAATGTACCATAATAACAGAAGCGAAACACAATATTGTGTCAGGACAATTCACTATTTATGCACAATAAACAAAGGAGCATAGCGCGACAATTTCTGTTCAGCGCCAGACTTGCTTGTAACCTATATCACCAATTATGTTATGAAAATGACGCATTAACTACAACAGCAGACTGACCTTTGTGGAAATGCTTGGAGCAGACTAACCTGTGAGCTGGAGTGTTCTGGGACGTTATATTTGATCTTTGAATGGCTGCAATCCAGTCGCCTCTTTGTTACTTCGGAAACATGGCTCGAACAATTTCTCTTCAACGACGTAATCCGATAACAACCGATCTCTTTACCCGTCGGCTTCCCGTGGCTGTCATGCGACCGGCTATTGCAGTTAATAATACAACGGCTTCTTGACATTTTTGTGTTTCTTTTTATCGCTGTGTAACTGATTTCAATTGAAAGCCTGCGTGCGCTAGTACCTCTTGCCACGAGTTCCCAGAATCCTTTGCGGTTCTACCCGTGAATGACGTCACATTTTCAATCTCTATATAATATGCATGTTAAGTCAAGTCACAAGTCTTAGAACATTTTTTCAAGTCAAGTCTAAAGTCATAAAATTAATGACTCGAGTCTGACTCGAGTCCAAGTCATGTGACTCGAGTCCACACCTCTGGATAATAGCTACATCATACATTACAAGAAATATCCAAAGAAGTACCTGGATTTGTCCATCAACTACTTGGTAAACATTCATCACCCTCTTCTTCTTTCCTTGAGGCATTTCTTCAGACTCCAAACTGTTACCTCCTTTCAGTGAACGCAAAGCTTGCACAATTTCCAAGTTAGTTTTTAGAGGGAAATCCTGACCACAGAGGTTGATGAAGTATTTCCATGTTGTACTGGTGTTATAGAGATCAGCCATGCAGTTAAGATCAGCCTGTACACGTGTCCATCCAGCGTAGACCACATCCACAGTCTTGCTGACCATGAACACATTTGGGAAACAGGAAGTAATGGCATTCATGGCAGCAAAGACTGAGGCCGGTGCTTTTTTGTCCACATGGACACAATAAATATTTTGAGGTGCGTAGATAGCTCGCAGTAGATGCTCAAAGTTCTGCAACTAAAGATAAAAAGGATTTAATTAAAATGTTTTTGCTGATACTCTTCAAAAGTAGTACTTTAGATAATAACATTATCAAATTAAATGACATATTTAGAACACCCCAATTTTTCCATTTTTTTATTGTAAATTGTGATCACAAAGGTGTGATACCACAGTATGCTCAACCACTGCTTTTATGCAAACAGAGTGGGGGCAGTTCACCACTGACCTTTTTTCAAGTTATTCATTGGACTTGAATGACTTGAATTTCAATAAATAATTGGAAAAATTGGGGTGCATATGTGTGTGTGTGTATACATATACATACCTATATATATATTTAGATATATATATAGATATATCTAGCCCCGGGACGTCGGGCTAGCGATATTGCGAGCCCTGTATCTGATTGAGGAATCACTCATCTTTGGAAAAGAGAGTTTATTACAGAGAAATGTCTCTTTCCGAAATAAAAGCTATACTATCCGCTTCTTCTGGGCTATATTCTCAGCAGCATATTAAACATATAAGGAGAATCATGTGCTAACAGCTGTCTAAATGACTCGGCTAAAGTTAGTAGCATGCTTGCTTGTTTTTTTTCTGCTTCCACTTGTCTTTGCACTAGGATGATGTCGGCGTAAATGTGCAGTCATATTCGTTGTGTTCCCACTAGTGCTTTCAGGTTAATCTCGTTGAAATGACCTTAACGCCACAACACGGCAAATCTCCGTTAACGAGCTACCGCCGATCGCCCCGTGCATGGGGCTAGACGGCCAACACGTTAACGAGCTAACTGCGCTAACACACTAGTTCCCACCCATGTAATTGAGCATTGCATGGCACATCCAACATACTGTTTTACTTTAGTGCATGACTCGCTTACCTTCAGGGTCATACGTCACATGAAAACCAAAATAATTCCAAACGCCAGATCTGAATGAGGGTGGGGGAGGTCCATGTTGCAAGGAGAGCTTAACTTCTGTCTCGCTAGCTTGCCCTGCGCTCTTCCTTCTGACGATGCTGTCTGTCTATATATATATATATTAGGGGTGCAACGATATTCGTATCGATATTGAACCGTTCGATACAGTGCTTTCGGTTCGGTACGCATATGTATCGAACAATACAACATTTGTAATTTATTTTATCAACTTTCCTTCTGACGATGCTGTCTGTGTGGAGCGCTCAGTGAATCTGCGTTCGATTACTCCGCCTAGGCTGCACTGTCGAGCGCAGATCCACTGAGCGCTCCACACAGACAGCATAGTCAGAAGGAAGAGCACAGGGCAAGCTAGCGTGACAGAAGTTAAGCTCTCCTTGCAACATGGCAAATTGAACCTCCCCCACCCTCATTCAGATCTGGCGTTTGGAATTATTTTGGTTTTCATGTGACGTATGACCCTGAAGGTAAGCGAGTCATGGACTAAAGTAAAACAGTATGTTGGATGTGCCACGCAATGCTCAATTACATGGGTGGGAGCTAGCGTGTTAGCGCAGTTAGCTCGTTAACGTGTTGGCTGTCTAGCTCCATGCACAGGGCTATCAGGGGTAGCTCGTTAACGGAGATTTGCCGTGTTGTGGCGTTAAGGTCATTTTAATGAGGTTAACCTGAAAGCACTAGTGGGAACACAACGAATATGACTGCACATTTAGGCCGACATCATCCTAGTGCAAAGACAAAAACAACAAGCATGCATGCTACAAACTTTAGCCGAGTCATTTAGACAGCCGTTAGCACAGGATTCTCCTTATGGGGACCTGATATGTTTAATATGCTGCTGAGAATATAGCCCAGAAGAAGCGGATAGTATAGCTTTTATTTTGGAAAGAGACATTTCTCTGTAATAAACTCTCTTTTCCAAAGATGAGTGATTCCTCAATCAGATACAGGGCTCGCAAAATCGCTAGCCCGACGTCCTGGGGCTAGAGATTTTTCCAGTCGGGCTACCAAAATCTATCTCTGCCCTGCCCGTCGGCCTATCGTAGGAAGGAAAAATATATGTCAATGCTTTTGCATTCTTTCGGAAATGTAGCTGGGTAATTATGTCATTGGCATCGGTGAGCCACTGTCAATATGTGACATATTGAAATTGCGTTTGAATTTGCGCTTGTTTTTTGCTTTCACTTTGCAATCGCGTGAACTGTGTATAGAGAGCGACAGCACTGATTGGTGAGTGATGATAATTTGTGCACCAATTCCTCTGACATTGTCTTATTAATCGTTAGCTTACTACGCAAACATGACAAGTGAAATCTCCCGCAGCAAGCTTAAACATGTGAGAGGTTGATCGCGCAGAGAATCGCTGAGCTTATGTGAGTGCGTGTGTAAAAGCAGCAGGATTTATATTTCAGTTCTGCTGAGCCAAATAACACAGGTCAGGGTGAAGAAGTGACAGCCAAAGAAAAGCTTACCGCAAAACGGAAAAGTTATGACAAATCAGACTATAAGGCAAAAAGAAAGTGCAGCTTTATGGTTCCATGGACAAAAGAATTTCTGTGGCTGCGATATGATGAGCTAAATAACCAGGGCTGCACATAAGTGGTCCGCAGGTGCGCATTCGCTGTCAAAATAAAAAACACGCACAAGGGTTAGGGTTAAATTTTAAAACTGTACTTTTGAGTTAAAATATATATTTATAATTTTAATAAATGACAAATTAAAAAGGCATGAACATTTTTTTTTGTATCGAAAAAATATCGAACCGTGACACCAAAGTATCGAACCGAACCGAACTGTGAATTTTGTGTATCGTTGCACCCCTAATATATATATATATATATATATATATATATATATATATATATATATATATATATATATATATATATATATGTTGTCCTTTCATCTCAGAGAGTGCTGTCATAAAGCTCCTTGCTTGTGTTAGCGTGATCATTTATACACCTTTAGAAATCACCTGTCGAAACACTTCATCTTTTGGTGGATATATTAAAGCACTGGATGATCCAAAATGAGCATTTACATGATCTCTTCTGTTTAGACAGCCACAGTCTGCAAGCAGTTAGCTGCAGCCAACTTCCCAAAAAGAGAGTAATCTATCTTAGCTTTACACAAAGTTTTATATGAGAATGTGCATCTATCTGATTAGTTGAATAATGACGCAGGTAAAGAGCCATGCTTTTGACTTTGCACTCCCTGATTTGTTCTCCTCATGACCAGTGTTGGTCAAGTTACTTGAAAAAAATAATCAATAAATAATTACTGATTACTTCCCCCAAAAAAGTAAACCCATTACTTTATTGATTACTTATTTTCAAAAGTAATTAATTACTTAGTTACTTTTTAAAAACACGATTTACAACCTGAATAGTTGATAAAGCAATTGATCTTTCAGCCCAATTCTACTTTTTCTGCATAATCCATCATACAAAATGTAATCAAATGGAAACGTCTCTTTTTAAAACTTGTTTTATTAGTTTTAATCTTTTAACTTTATGCATCAAGCAAAAATATAATTATATGCAACATTCAAAACGTTAGAGCACTTATGCAAATATGTGATGTCTTGATAAATCGAGCAGATATTAGAAGTTTACACAACACCATTCTCGCATGAAAATATCTTAAAAGTTTATTTTGTGACCCAGAAAGAGTAATATTTCAAACTCCGCCACTCTGTGTTCCTCCGCCACTCCCTCATTTGAGTTTTGGACGAAATGGAGTCTGGGATATTGCATTTCGTCATTTCGAGCTGATTGGAGACCAGAATAGCCAATCAGATTTTTTTGCATCCAAGTCTGTGATTGGCTGGTTTTGTGGCACAAATATAACTATGTAGAGAAAGAGGTGAGTGCGCACGGGCAGAAATGTTGAGAGCGCGAGCAACACATTGCGAGCGAGAGGGGCTGCTATTGTGTGTGTGTGTATCAATGTTTTATACAGTCATTGGTGTGTATGGATAATAGCAAACACTGAAATACATTTTTTGCACGCAGGAATGAATTTTGTTCACTCAAATTCAGCTTTTCTTCGCTCAAAATAAATTTCTCCTCAAAATGCAACACTTGCACCTGCAAACTTTTTTTACGTGCGCTCAATTTTTTTTTACGTGTGCTCAGAATAGTGGCACAAAAATAACGCCATATATTTTCACCTGTAAAGTAGGAGTGTGGTAGGCGGAGGTTTGCCCTGGTGCAGGTGTGTCGCAGCGGTCAGTTGAAGAATCCGCGAGTTTCTCTGTGAATTTCCCATTACGTCATTGCGCACTCTGTGCTTGCTTGGATGTTTAGGGGTTTTTTTCGCTGTAAAAAGAAGTTTTCTTCCCACGCACAACGGACACTAATGTTTTTGTCACTTTTTACGGAATCAAACTCAAAATAAGCTCAGTTTTTCCCACGCTTTAAACACTGCACGCTCATTCTCTCTCCCGCACTCGATATATTATCCACTGAACATAGAGATTTTTGCAATAGTAATCCCTTACTTTACTCGTTACTTGAAAAAAGTAATCGGATTACATTAACGCGTTACTGCCAATCTCTGCTCATGACCCTTCCAGATGGGAATGGTCAATGACCTCCAGTCAGGGAGCTTGTCCTGTGTGAGAAAACTCCTCCCTACTATAGCTGTTAATGGAGATGGTAATAGGGATGTGATCACCTGTGATAAACCTCAAACACTGAAATCAGATCCCTTTGACACCTTAATGCCATCATGAAATAAACAAAGAAAAGAAAAAACAACAAAAAACAAAACCAGGAATTATGTTCATACTCACACAAAGTTTGTCACAAAGTTTAACTGGTCATTTGGCCACAAACCCACAAATTCAATTCAAGTTCCCGTTTGGTCTAATAGCCACAGGACCTGGGTATCTAACTGAAGAAAAAATTCTCCACCGCAATGGGAGAGACTGATCAAAATCATACATGGTAGACCTTTTTCTCCCCTTCACTGTACATGTCTAAAAACCTTAGTAGGTTACCACAGAAGTTTCCAGTCTGTCATCATCTCATTAATGGCAGAATTACACAGTCTTCCCATTTGCCAGAATCCATTTTAGGATTTCATTGATTACTTTGGAATTATTTCATGGCATGGCTCCGCTCTAAAAACTGTTGGGGGCAGGCGGGGTGTCCTTTTAACGTTTTATCACAAAAATAAATAAATTTCCTATTAGACCACCACCATCATCTCGCCATTTCAAAGGCGTAAAGATGTTTTAAATGTTTTATATCCATCCATCCATTCGCTTATCCTTTTCAGGGTCGCGGGGGGTGCTGGAGCCTATCCCAGCTGTCATAGGGCGAGAGGCGGGGTACACCCTGGACAGGTCACCAGTCTGTCGCAGGGGCCAACACACAGAGACAGACAACCACTTTCACTCACACATAGTGGCAATTTGGATTATCCAATTAACCTATCCCCCGCATGTCTTTGGACGGTGGGAGGAAGCCGGAGTACCCGGAGGGAACCCACGCAAACTCCACACAGAAAGACCCCGGCCTGATGGTGGAATTGAACTCAGGACCTTCTTGCTGTGCGGCAACAGTGCTAACCACCGTGCCACCGTGCTGCCCTCTGTGCTGGACTCTCTTTTATATCATCTTCCTAAAATTTTACTCTTTCCTTATTTGTCGTTTTTTGCATTTGTTTTGCTTAAAGACACACACAGGTCTGTATTGGTTATAGGATCTATCCATTGCATGCATTTTGGAATTTAAATGTATTTCATATTGAAATATTTAATCAGATTTTTCAAAATTAATTACCCAACAGCATACTGCTAGATTTTAAATTTCAGATTACAAAACTGTTAGGTCTACACAGGCCCTGTTTGGTAAGGGAATGGCCTCGAGCTGCCCTCTTGTGGTCTGTTTCATTCAGCAAAGGACAGTGACAAAACTCAGACCTTAAAGACAATTGGTTTAAAATATAAAAGAACTAACCTAACCCTTTTTATTTTTAGTTCAGTTAAATAAAATGTTTTTCCACACCTATTTCGGGTTTTACTTTAGTTATATATATAGTAACTATAATGACCTTGGAGAGAAGGTAGCAGACTTTTTATCCAGACTATCAGAAGATGCCTGAGGAGTGGAGAAAATGCTTGCTGGTACAGATTTTTCAAGAACTCAGATAATCTGCAGTGCTGTAATAACTACAGAGGAATAAAGTTCATAAGCCATACCATCAAGCTGTGGGAAAGAGTTCCTGAAGCTAGGCTAAGACGAGAGGTGATGATCAGTGAGCGACAGTATGGCTTCATGCAGAGAGCTCTACAGATGTGATGTTTGCTTTTAGAGTGTTGATGGAGAAGTGCAGAGAAGGTTAGAAGAAACTGGAACTGTGTCATTGTCGATCGACAGAAAGCATATGGTAGGGTGCCAAGTGAAGAATTGTGATACTGCAGGAGGAAGTCAGGAGTGACAGAGACGTACGTGAGGGTGGAGCAGGACATATGGCAACACTTTCAACACTTTGAGCTGATCTTTCCCAATGAAACATTAAAAAAAATATGCCTGTAAATAAAGAAATATGTCACTTGTATAATATTCACAAATCAGGTGGGAGGGTTTTTTTTGGATAAGTGTTAATACCTGGGGTCAACCTCCTGTGGGATAAAAAGGGGATGTTTTTCTGTTATTTTAGTATCTGCATTATTAGTTCATCAGAATCATATAATCAGCTTTGCATTAAACATTTATTGAAGCTTTTGACCTTACATTAACCTTTACATTACAGTGATTGTTATAACCTTAGGTTAATCTTCTATTTACAGGTACCAGAATAATCATATGATCTTTCATTGCAGGTGTAACCATGATCATCTCACACATATTGCAGTTTGTTGCTCATTATAGAGTTGTGCTCAAGTTAATAAGGGTTAAAAGCTACAGTCAGCGCGAATGTCTGGCTGATCTATGGAGGGGAAAGGCTTCGAGCATAGAAGGCCCCACGCGCTTACACAACACTGATATAATGTTATTCTTTGTGATTCTGTATTCAGTTATATCTTTTGTTATGTTTTAAGTAGTGGCAGTTGATTAAACAATATTCATTTAATATTACATACTTGATTCAGAGCATTACACACTGATCACCTTAATCACTTTGGAAATCCTTGTAGCTGCAATGTTGTGTCTCCGCAGGGGGACAGTTGGCTCCAGGAGACAGGTGGGAGTCAGTGCCTGTCCTCGGGAAGGAGCGAATGTTCTTTTCTGTGTTAAATAAACTGTCAACATTGATTGTATTGCACCTGTCTTACGCATGAAGGGGCGTTCTAATACCCTGATTTCATAAAACTATGGAAATGTGGTTTTTGAGGCGAGATCTGAGGCTGTCTGCGTACGGTGTCCATCTCCCACTCGTGTGACCATTAAAATCATTGTTTGAGTCAACCCGGCCGGACCAGTGTTGTTCTTTGGGTTTTTCCTCTTGTGTCCATCCCCAATATATATCTGTAACATAATACTAACAGGAGTATAAAAAATGGACATGGAAAACCATAGTACAGCTTTTATGTATAAACATGTGGTTGCTCATTACCTGCCATCCCAAACCAGCAAACTCAAATTCATGTAGTTTTGACTAGTGGCATTAGTATAAAAGAAAAGACTGCCAAGTCAACCCTCCTGATTAAAAACTAATCGAGCTGTCCGTACATCTCCTCAACTCCTTTGCCAGAGTATCTGTAATCGCTATAATTCCTACAGCACCTGAAGGCAGCACATGGCTACTCGTCCGTCTTTGGTCACGCGGTCAGTGACATCAGACGAAGCGTTGGTGACGCAGATATGTGATGGTGCAACACACGTAATATAACCGGCTACCTGTGAGGATCTGTACTTCGTTTTCTCAGTCATACGGAGAGTGGATCTGTCTGAAGCGGAGACTTCTGTCTGTCAGATCTGGTGTAAGCAGCACTTTTGGAGAAAACCGCTTTAGGAATTATTCGTTTCCAGTAAGGCTAACAGTTATTAGCGCTGATAGCATAGTAAGTGAACTTTCACGGTTCAACCTTAACCTACTCGAGGAGGACAGCATAATAGCTAAAGACTAATGTGAACTTTGAACTCTACAGGGGCAAAATTTGGGCAAAAAGAGTGCGTTAGATAACCGTGTAGTACTGTCTGTTTAGCTAGCCGGACTTCCGTGTGTCGTTCGAGGTCATTCTGTAGCGCTCATTCAAGAGACACAGCTTCTGTCCCAGACTCTAGTCATGAAGAGCCTGCCGTACTTCTGTCGGGGAGAGGTCGTTCGAGGATTTGGAAGGGGAAGCAAAGAACTCGGTATTCCCACAGGTGAGTTGACTATTTTACCATTTGTTTGCAGGGCTTTTAATTAAGCTTAACTAAACACCGATTTACGCAAATAACGTAGTTGGAATTAGTAGTTGGAAACAACCGTAGACAAAGTTAACATTAGTGGTCTGATTTTATATAATACATGTGCGTTATAGCACGTGTGATCAGTTACTCTGTTAGTCCAACTGTTCTTTGTACTGCCCCTTTACACACGACTGAACTGCTCTGCACCTTTTACGTAAATATCGTTTAGTTTTTTACCACAATGTCACGATGATTCACAGCTTTTAATTACTTCATTTATCCTCACGTGTACTTTTCGAAATAAGCTCAGTTTTTGTTTTACACCACCTATAAGTTTAGGGTTTAAGATCTTTACACTTAACCAGTATCAGTCCAATAGCTTTGAAAACAACTAATAAGTACAACGCATCCACTTAACACACTGTTTGCTGCTACAACTACACATGTTTCTTTTCCAAATATTTATTTATAAGTGACTTATGTATGTATGTATGTATGTATATATATGTATATATTGTACTATTCTTAGTTAGCGTATTGTCTGTCTTGTCTTAATGTTGGTTTAAAATGGAGCACTGTAACAAAAAATAATTTCCCCCAGGGATCAATAAAGTATTCTGATTCTGATTCTGAAGGACTGCATTTTAAACACCTGTTGACCAGGCAGCGTTCAGCATTTTTTTTTTTTGCTGTAAGAAATGGCCAAATGAATGAACTGTGGGCTTTACTCTAAGAGATCAGAATGGAGCTCTGGGCAGCGTGCAGTCACGGACAAAACCAAAACACATGAGTTTATATGGCCTTGAGCATTTTGCAAGATTTTTGGCTTAAAATCAAACTTGCATAGGATATTGGATGCAGTTTGTTTGTAATAAATGTCTTTCATGTATATTTTTTTTGTCCTCCACAGAAGTTTCTCAAGCAGTTTGTCTCGTTTCACAGTACCAGTTTTGAATACACTGAAGTTAACAGATTAATCAAATGCTTTCTGCAAACATTTCTGGCCTTCATTATCATAAAAAGCAGTTGAACGCTTCAGTTAAATAAAAAGTCTTCTTCTAGTTTGAAGTAATTTTGAGAAAATCACTAACTTCTTCCACAGCATCCTTTTTATTCCCATCATCTGATGTTTCCCTCTGACCTACAGCAAACTTCCAAGACTCCGTGGTGGACAATCTTCCAGCAGATATCAGCACAGGGATCTACTACGGCTGGGCTTGTGTGGGTAATGGCGATGTCTACAAAATGGTGATGAGCATCGGCTGGAACCCTTACTACAAAAATACCAAGAAATCCATGGTAAGCACTTAAATGCCATAGTGTTGTGGCCACAAAAGATGTCTTTGATAGTAAAGGGCTAAGCTAATTATGATCTAGTTATAAGTGTCCATCGATTCTACAGCTTTGGGAGGAAAATTAGATTTCACACAAATGTATTTAAGCTGAATATGTGAACTTCTTTAAAAAGTCATCTGACTAAGCCGTGGGTGAATATGTGTGTGTGTGTGTGTGTGTGTGTGTGTGTGTGTGTGTGTGTGTGTGTGTGTGTGTGTGTGTGTGTGTGTGTGTGTGTGTGTGTGTGTGTGTGTGTGTGTGTGTGTGTGTGTAATATATATACGCGCGCGCAATGTGCCTGGTTTTAAAGAACACTGGTCTATTCCATCTAGCGACATACTTATTTTTGCTAATGACCATGTCAACAATTTGAGACGTGTTAGTCAGGGTGGATTCTCATAAATCTCCTCAGCAATTCATTTATTTAATTTTTGTCTAGTTTACCAGATGGGAATTTCCCCTGTCTCAATCGTGCCCATTGTATATCAAAAAAGGATACTTTTTTGCATCCTCACAGTGGGAAGAAGTTTAAATAAAAAAACAGAATCTCCTGTAGAAAAGAGAACTGTATTCTACTTGTTAAAATGGCCATGTGGCTAGCATATGCAGGTAAAACTAAGCAGATTTAAAAATAAGGATTTCTGAAGATAACAGGAGCGTAAGAAATGGACACGAGAGCTCCAGTGTTTAGGCATTTTAATGCAGCTGTCTGTCTTGTGGGTTCCCTTCCCTTTCAATGTGTAGAAATGTTACCTCCTCTCAAAAGTGTAGATTCAGACCGATTATTGTTACAGAGAGACAGATATAGCTTATGTGCACTACAGACTGAAAGCCCTAAAGGCTTGGACTGTTAAAATGCTTTTTGTGGTCAATTATATGGGTTATCCCCTCTATTTTTATACTTAGTGTGAGGTTGTTTCGAGTCTAGAAAGTGCCATGCATTCGTTTCTTTGTGAACTTGCCTTTTTTTCCGCCTGTGTCTGTTTTTAATATTTCTAATAATGTTGTGCATAAAATCATTTTGACAGTTTTAGTTTAAACTGTGTTTTGTTGTTTCTGTTTGTTTTTCATCTGGATTGCAGATGGCTTGTAGACATTCTTATTACTGATTTGTCCTTTTTTTTTTTTTTTCTTCACCAGTATTTACTTTTTCCACCAAAGGTCATTTTCACATTGACACTGTCCACTACTGTTTGTATGTGTTTTACATTGAGTTTTCAGTACTGTGCAAAAGTCTTTTGCCATCATTTGTCACTCAGTATTTTTGCTTTCAAGGACTCTGACTTTCTTATAATCTTCTAAATGTTAAGTTTTCTGCAGGTCTTTCAAACGTTGCCTGCTTTTTCACTCATTGTCAGGCCCCACTTTCAGAGGAATGTTTTTGTTTAAGCCACTTACAACTGACTTATGAGTCATCAAAGCATTAAAAAAAACAACTGAAGAAATTAACCAGTGTGATGTGTAAACGCAACACACAGTTTAGCAAAGACTCTGTTTTAAATTGTATCTTCTGACACTTTGTTAATATTTGTTCCCATTTTGTTGTAAAATCTATAAAATAATTCCAACAAAAACAGATTAACAAACAAAATAGTATTTTTGTATCTTTGTACAAGTGGAGAACAAACAGAATAGCAGATGAACCGTATTTAAAATAGGGGGGAAAAAAATCTACAAACACCTGACGCAGAACCTTGAGTTTGGACCTTTAGTTGATGCATCAACTGTTCACTGAAGCCTCAACAGAAATGGGCTCAGTGGAAGGGTGGCTGGGAAACTGTGAGAGAACCCTGATGTATGCCAAAAAGCCCAACATCTGGACTAAAAACTGATTTCTGTCAGCACTAATTTAAAAACATCAAATTCTTCAAATCATTTTGTCCAGCAAAGCAGTCTGGATATGGCGTGTCCTCCACACGCTGGCATTGATTGGCTTTTTATTTTGCAAGTCACTTCTTTTCCCCAGATGCAGGATAGCCGCGAATGCAACATTGTAACATTTTTCTAATACAAAAAAGCAATTCAGTCAATTATGGCTCTTATCTAACTTTATGCATTTTTGGTTATAGGAGACTCATGTGATACACAAATTCAAAGAAGACTTTTATGGAGAAGTTCTCAGTGTGGTCCTTGTGGGCTACATCCGCCCAGAAAGAAGCTTTAACTCACTCGGTATGCCTTTTAGTTACACTCATCTCAACACAGAAGTGATGTAGTGTGATGCCAGTAATGCCCTTTTAAAGTTTTGCTCAGTATTAAGGAATACATTTCCATCATCCCTTTTTTTTGTGCGACTCTCATAACACTTTTCTCACCTTTGCCTCCGTCCTGACAGAAGCCCTCATTGCGGCAATCAACAGTGATATTGAGGAGGCCAAGATGAAGCTGGAGCTGCCAGAGCATCACAAGCTGAAAGATGACAACTTCTTCACCAGCACGGCCAACTCCTCTTCAGTCCTGCCCACCACGCCCAGCCCGTCCACGTCACAGACTATTATGAACGGTCACTAACAGCTGGCTAGGACAGCAGTGCTGTGGATACACTCACACAGACCAGAATTAGACAAAGGTTTATGTAAATGCTCAGCCTCGCTGTCACAATGCATGCACATGGACCTAATCATAAGCAATCCTTTTTTCTTTTCTTTTTTTATTCTGTTTTTCTTTTGTTGTTGGTGTCTCTTTGTAAAGAGCTGTTAAGCTTCCTGCCTGGTTTTGTCACACAGACTGATTATGTCTGCCTCTCAACGGTCCTGCTGTATATTTTGGAATCGTTTACTAGAGAAGGCACTAAAAACAGACCTTGGGATTAAGGTAATTGCAACCACTGCAGAGGCAGTTGTAAAATATTGTGTGTAAAAGGTACGAATAGACTATTAAGTGTCTGATCACTATTTATTTTGGTTGGAAATACATGACTTTTCTTTTTTTCTGCTTCAGCGATGGTTAAAGAGAAGGTCTGGGCATTATTATCTGCAACATAACACACATTGTGCAATCTGAGGCTTTTTGAAAGTCTTCAGTTTTCTTGTTTTCTCCTTACATGTCCCTCTTCAGGAAAGGAGAACGTAAAAGGACACTGCCCTAAAACTTATACACTTGGCCAGAAATTCAGTTTTGTTTTGACGCAGGAAGAAAATGGTTAAGATGGTTATTTATTGAATGATATGTTTACCTAAAATGTTTTAAGCAAAGGCTTTTATTAATCTTTATTTTTATTTTATCTTGATTTAGGTATCACTTAACTGTCTTGTCAGTGACCGGTCCTTTTAATCAGCAGTTAATTATAGATGAACACTAAGGCTGAAAAGGGCTTTAAGCACGTTGGGAATTTGTTACTCCCTTTAGCCTTTTCATTTCAGTGTCGATGGCTTTGTTCCAGATAGAAAAACACTGGCAGGTGGAGATGCTAAAAGATCTTTTTAGTACAAGTGGAAGTGTTTAACACCAATTTATGAGAATTTGAACAGATCAAACTAGCACACTATTCTTAGTATCTGCATCGGTCAGCATTTAATATATTTACATTCAGAAACCGTTGTCAAAGCCCTGGCTGGTGTTAGGTGTGTGTGTGCGAGACTGTACCTGTTTGGCTTTTACAATGAAGTGTTTACTTTCATTCGAAGCTCTGATGATGGAAGCCTGCTGATGTGATTTCAGCTCTTATAAACCGTTAGCTTCATAGCATAAGTGCCTAAGTCATTGACTTAGTCAAATGACTTAGGCAATTATGCTATGAAGCTAACGAAACTCTTGTGTTACATGAGACATATTAAAATGTTATTTAGAGTTAAAAAAAGACATTTGTTGTACACTCAGCTGTTTTTGCTGGTGAGATGCCTTTTAGTTGTTCCATTTCTAATGCGTGCAAAGGACTGAACTAATTAATTGTGCTGCTTTATCAAGCCTATCAAAGATATAGTGATATCGATAATTTTTTTTTTTCTCCCCCGTCTAATTACTGCAGGGCGGTCTGGTGTTTTAGTCTCACATGTTGCAGTTATTTAGTCTAGTTTACACAGGGACCACAGATACTTGATGTAGAGTTCATTAAAGCGTATCCACCTTTATTTTCATCCATGTTTCATTAAATCAAATCATTTTAATTCAATTGTATCAAAGTTATTTTCTTCTCTTTCCTTTTTAAAGCTTTATATACATTCAACGCATTTTCAAAAATGATGAAAACAAGAAACCCACATTAAACAATATGTAGCTGTCTGACCTGTTAATACTTTTTGCCACATTACATCTTTGGCTGATACAACCTGAATTTTGTTACTGAACTCGTATTAGCTTTTACAAATATGCACAGATATACATGTTAATTCAGATTAAATCGGTTCTGAAACATATTTTCAAGATTAAAAGGCTTAATAAAGTGGCTGGTGAGTGTGTGCAATCTTGACATCCTCCATTGTCGCCATTCTTTAACCACATGAACCCTGAACTGAATTTTATTTTAATCCAGCTTTATTATGAAACAACCATTCACAGCACATTTAACATAAAGAACAAAAAAAAAAAAATCCCAACTCTTTTCACTTCACATTCAGTGACTGAACAAGATTTGTTATCTCAGCGAGACCAAACAAGCTGCTACGTTAAAGTCACAATAAAGTCAAACTGTAAGAAAAATATTTTAAGAAAAAGTGTGGGAAGATCACTTGTGAATCTTTCTGCTCTGTTGTGTGGAGGTCTGAACACCTGCACAGACATGGTAGATTTTAATGTAGCCTAAACAAGGAAACAACAACTGTAAATCGTTCTGAAAAGATCCAAAGTGACCCTCACAGGGTCACAAATCACACTAGTCTAAGAATTCCTCTAACCTGATTCACACAGTAAAATGGTGATATTTCAGCACTAATTAAAGACTGCTTAAAATCCCATGTTGCCAAAGCAGAGAAGCATATTACATGTATGTGCTATTAAATATAGTATTGTGTGTGAAATGCAAAGATGTTTAGTTTTAGCTTTTGCTGACAAAGCTGAATCCTGCAAACATTAACATAATTTAATTATTGTTCTATTTCTATTTTCCAACTAAATTAACACTTGAAATTTAATATAGGTGACTTGTATTAAATAGTACTGACGAGACAACACTAACCTCCCCTAAAGGAATCCAGCTAAATTTGTCTTGAATCACATTTATAGTGACTTAAGAAGCAAGCCTAATTTAGATGACCCATGCAGGTTTGCAGAGTATCTTTATTATAGCAGAGCCAATTTATCAGCTATTATTAGCCATTTGCCGATAGCTCAGTGTCGGCATTTATAATGGTTGATAAATTAAAATTTAAAAAATGAAGAAGAGATGGGAGAAACACCAGTGTTAGTAGTTCAATGCATGGTTTGTACAGGGCACACTGCAACTCCCCTGCTGGCAAAAGGCATTTTAAATTCAACAACAAGCTGATCCGAGCAGAGTCGGGTAGAGGGCAAAGTAGATTATTTTTAAACTGCGCATGTTATCTTAGATAGGGAAGTCTGTTTTTGTTTCATGTATCTGAAAGGAAAAAAAATATTGGCTGACATCTGATTTTTAAATCACCAAATAAAGGTGTCTGTCTTAAAAATCCTATACTGATCGGTTTCTAAATGTTTATTATATTTTTACATGTATGCAACAGGCCACTTCTCAGCATAAAAAGATAAATAACATTTTGTTTCACCACAACATTATTTCCCACTGTTTATCAAACTTGAAAGAACCAAATAATTTTCACCAAAATATTAAACGACTCTGTGTAGATATGAAAACAGGAAACAATGATGGTTCAAATTTTCAATATGTAGCAAAAAAATGTTGATTATACCCATAATTCCTTTCCCAGGCTTGTCTTTTATTATAATTACACATAGCTTTGCCCCACCAGCTAATTAACTGTTAGAAATTAAATATTTTCTAAAGGAATACAAATTGTTTTTTTTTTAAAAAGGATTAAATTAACATGACTGATCGGTTTCTACTTTTACAAAAAAAGGCATTGCACAACAAAGTTGCAAAATAAACATCAAACGGAGAACCATCCCTGTCCGCTCTCTTCATCTATATGAGTAGCTCTCATCATCATACTCTAGTTCAATGTCATCTTGATCCAAGAGCCCATACTTGAACTTCTTATACACCGTTCCATCTTGTGTCATGTACACAATATCATCATCTTCCTCTTCTTCGTCATCGTCACCGTCAATAATTCTGTCGTTGTACTCCCCAAATGAAGAGCTGGCAGGTTGTGGTGCAGTGTTTTCCTTGGTGCTCAGTTTCTGGTACCCTCCAGCTCTGGTTTTGGGTGTCGCGGCACGGGATTTAGACCGAGCATTGAAGATGAGAAAGAGCACTCCACCCACAGAGAGGATGATGAGAACACAAATGAAGGCAAAGACTTTAGCTCCACTGCTCTGAGCTTCCCCCTGCAGCACCACAAAGTTGACATCCAAGATGCACTCGACTAAGAAAAAGGAGAGAGCAGACCATGAGGTTAAAGTGCACAAATCTATTTACCATCCACTGCAGAAATTTCCAGCAAAACAAGAAGATTTTCATCAGTAATTTTACACATTAATCATGTAGAAAACTGAGATGTGCAGTTGAAACTGCACTTCTTTATCTTATATTAACCTCCTAAGACCCGAATGCTTCCATGGCATGCATTTTTAATTTCTCTTTGATATTTGGGTTGATTGGGACCTGATGAATGTAAAAACAAAGAATTGGCAGATTTTTTTTTTTTTTTTTTTACCTGATTTTTGTTTCTGACAAAAATGAGATGCACATATGAGGATATTTGTTTATAATTTTGATAGAACAGTGGCAGTATAATGTCCTCGTAAGTGGATATCAGGCCCTTGTAGAGCAAAAGTTAGTACTGTGGTCTAGACAACCCAAAATGTGATGTCCACATATGTGGACGCCAGGTCCTAGAAGGCTAAGATATCTCAGGGATTAAATGTGCACTTAAATGCCTTTACATTGACAGGGAGCGGAGTTCACTCATCCATGGGCTGTATGAGAATTAAATTATTTAAATAGGGCCAGATGTATTGCAGGATTCACACGCACTTAAACACAATTTTCCATGAACAAGTATGGCGAGAGTATGTGTTCAAAAAGCTAAGGGAGGGATTTTCACTGAAAAGATCACACATGCTGGTCATAGAGGTGTGTTTGCTGGAAGTCAGTGTCTCAGTGTGACTCCTCATTTACATTGTGATGACTTGCAGTTGCAGCACTCCCTGGGGATTTGTTGTTCTTTGTGGCGTATCTCATTTCCACAACAGGTCAAGCAGCGGCCATCATCAGAGAGGAGTTGGCCCGCGTGGCACATGGTGCATTTCCATATGCCGGGACCTCGGCATCCCAAACAAGACGGGTGGCACGCTCTGCACTTGAGTTTCTCGCTCTCTGACTTTGAGTCCTGAAGAAGAAAACATAGACTGAATCCGCGGGTTCACACATTTGGTCAGCTCTGGCAATTTGCTGCGTATGATAGGTGTAAGATTAATGAGTGATTTGAACATAAACAAAAACACTTGCTAAATAAAAAAAACAAGAGATCTGTCACCTCTGATGCATCGTAGTAGCCTATTGAACACTTGGCGGTACACATGGTAGCCATCAACGTGTAGCCAAAATAACAGGACTTACAGGCTAAAGCGCTGTTGTCTGAGAGGAGAGAGGCGACAGATAAGAGCAGTTACAATAGGCCTTCATCTTTGCTACAGTTTAAGATTAGATTCAATGAGAAAATCCATTTATTCCATGTTCCAGAAAAATTGTTCTCCATTTAATTTAGTATAATTTTTTTTATCTCAGCTACCCCTCAGCCTCCTAATAGAGGCACATATGGTTTAAATTTTAAAATCATAGGTCACATCTTTTTCAAGTTCTTCTTTTCATAAGAGTTTCAGAAAACTTGACCTTTGATGTCATCAAGGTCATCAAGATTCTAACTTAAGCTTTTTAGCAGATGTAGAATTTTCACCAATTTGAAAATCTTACGTGTAGTTCTCGACTTATCGAGTTCACAAAGTTCGGTGTCTACACGGCTCAATGGGGCTCAATTTCCCATCAGCCTTGAGGGGTAAAAATAAGCTACAATGCAGATAAGAATAAATAAATAGACATGACAGGCTTCCCTTACCGTTGCAGGTCTTGCAGGTAGGGTGACACTTGTGACAGCTCATGGAATGACTGACTTGGTAGTATCCTGGAGGGCAGCTCTGCAGGCACTGGCCCCACTGCTTCATGTAGACATAGCCCTTTCTGCAGCTCAGACAGTTTCCGCTACCACCACCCTGACACTGGCTACAGGACGGGTCACAGCGCTCACACACCATGGTGGCTGTGTTGCCAAAGTGACTGAGAAAGAGAAAGAGGATATCTGCTTACTTCATGGTATTTTTTTTATTAAAGGATGTGAGACTACTCCTGAGATTTGCGAGCACGGCTTTGTTTTTTTGCCTGACCCCTCTGAGCAGGTTTCGACGCAGGTCTCTCCCTGCTTGAAGAATCCAGGTTTACAGGTGACACACTCCACACTGTGGTGGCCAGTACACGTCTTACAGCTGAAGTGGCAGCGCCCACACAAGCGCTCATCCTGGTCCTTAACGTAGTAACCCTCAGGACACTGCGGCACGCATGTGTTGTCTGATTGACACAGGCACAGAGTCAGCATTTCAAAAGGAAAAGGACAAGCATACATTAAATAATATGAGCTACAGTACATCTTTTTTTTCTTACGTAGTAAGAAGTGTGGGCTGTTACAGCTTAAGCAGTGGTCTTTGCCTGGCCCATTACAACCATGGCAGTGTTTATGGCACTGTTGACACTTCCCATTCTGGTCCTTGTATGAGCTTGGGGAGCATTCACTGTACCACACACAATGTCCAGTGGCATCCTTTTGCCTGCCTTCAGCACAGGTGAGACAGGATGTAGGCTCAGAGCCTGAGCAGGTCAGACATGAACTGGGACAATCTGGGAAAATATGAAGCCATTAGACAGAGCCAACTAGAATCTGAGTATAAATGTCCTGTAACAACTCCACTGATTCATTTTCATTCTCATTGTGTGGTCATGTTAAGTTTCCACCTTCCTACCTTTGCATTCTTTGCTGGTCTCATCATAATACGTTTGGCTGGGACACTCAGAAAGACATTCTCCACTGTAACGTACATTTTTGTCACTTTGACATAGAGTGCAGTCATCTATGTCGGGTCCATCACACAAAGCACAGTCATCATGACAACGCACACACTCCTGCTGGCTCATACTTTCAAAGTAGCCATCAGGACAATCACCCACACACTGATCATCATGGAGAAAGTAGTAAGGTGCACAGTCTGGGAAGAAGAAGGAGATGGCAAAATCATTTTTTTGTGATTTCCAAAGTCTAAGTATTTATAATTAAAAGCAAAGGATTCAGCTCTTTGTTGTTATTTCATTTCCTCACTTCCTGACCCTCTGCAGCTATCGAATTTAGGTTTCAGGCCTGAATTATTAGCAGTCAAGGCAGCAGCGACAGAGCTCTCTGCATTTCCTGTCTATCCCTCTTCTGCACCCCTTCCTCATCTCCCTTATCTGTTCAGCTAGTATCGCCTTTCGAAACAGCTCTTTTCCACATCTTCCATTCCTCTCCACTTCACTGTTCCACCGATCATACTTACTCTTGCACAGGCCATACTGATTGCACTCAGTGCAGTGAGCTGGACAGTGATAGCATTCTGTATCATTGGCATAATAACCCTCAGGACATTGGAGCACGCAGGAGTTGTTGAGCAGCAAGTACGGCCTCTCACAGCTCAGACAGTGAAAGATACTTTCCACACAGGATCCACACCCTGTGCTACATGGCAGGCATTCGAGATCTTTAGGAATCCCTCTGAGAAGCAAGCCAGAGAGATAAGAACAAGATGTTACGGACGTTTTACATTTGTGTGAGTTCAGCAGGGAAAGAAGATGAAACTGAAGAAGCACCTCTGACACTCCACCACACACTTCCTGTTTTCCATATAAAGTCCACTGTGACACTGCTGGCACAAATTGGCAGTCTGGCACATGACACAGCCTTGTGAGCACTCCTCACACTGGCCAGACTCCACGTTGGCAAACATGCCAGACGGACAGTGAGCCACGCAAGTGTGTCGAGCAGTCAAAAAATGGTCTAAAAGAAAAAAAGAAAAACCACATCACTCATTTAAATTTAAATGATATTGTCAGTGATTAACATCTTTCGGCATTTGCTGTATTTGATATTGTTCCATAGGATATATGAAAAACATCATGGTTGATTTATCACCTGTTGATGGTAAAGCATGGGTTCTGATAGAAATCAAGCTAAAGTATTTTCTAGTTTCACAGGCAGGCTAACACAGCATACAGCCTGCTTACCTGGGGGGCAGGTGGTGCAGTTCTCCTTCCCTCCACCAAGGCAAGTCTTACAGGAGGGGTGGCACGTCTCACGTTTGTACTGAGCTGTCGAAGAAAAGAAAATGGGAAGTGTTTTTTTTAAAAAAAAAAGGAATGACATACAAGTGACAGAAAAAAATAAAAGGACTTTTAAATATGTAAATGCCCCCAAAAAATGAAGGCTCTGCTACTGAGTACAATAGAAACATGACTTTCAGTTTCTCCAGCTTCATTTAAGTTTGATGTTTTAGTATAAGAACACTACAGAAGTAAACTCAGAATTTAGTACAATTAAACAAATATGGTGCTGTGAAACTCCTAATTTTACACAGAACATGTAAAACAATACGAGTCTATCACCAATCCACAGGATGCTAGATGGATCGTGCTGATGGCAGTTAGAACTGAGGTCAAATGATCATTTACTGTACTTTTTTTGAAGTGTTTCTCAAGGGAAGAGGCACGCTGGCTTCTCTCTAAACACTCTCCGTTCCTCAGCATAAACCCATCCTCGCAGGAGTCACAGTCATTGTACCGTGGCCCTCGGCAGCTACGACAGCTGCGGTGACAAGGCTCGCACTGCCGGCTTTTTTCATTCACAAAGGAACCTTCTTCACAACGATCCACGCACTCGCCATCTAAACACACAAAGAAAATGTGTAATGCATATAATGAAAAATGTCACATGTGCAGATCCGTCTAAGTTTTTGATGCTTTTGGTATTTCATTGTTGGGGTTTTTTGCCTGGTATTTGGTACATAAATAAAACTGAAGTAAAAAAAAAAATTTGAATTGGATTTTTTCCTGTGCATTCGTGTGAGTTTTCCTTGTAAATCTTGACTGCTTTGTCATGCTGGCTTGTCAGGAGACAAATGTTTAGTGCCTGCTTTCCTTGTCGGTGCATGAAAATCTCAGTCGAACTTAAAAATTAAAAATTATGACTCTGTGCCATTAAGAATTAAGGCAGTTCTGAAAGAAAAAGGAGGATCCAACCACTACTAGCATGCTATATCTAATAAGGTGGCCAGTGAGTGTATATTCTTAAAACACAAACATAAAGCATCATTTCTGGTTTTCAGTTCCTCACTTTGTCTACCAAATGTAGTTACATAATTTTCCATCGGCAGTTTATTATCTGATATTTTTGCTACACACCAAATAAGAAATGTTTCAAGTGTTACCGGAGACATAAAATCCATCTTCACACCAGTAGCACTGGGACTGGTCACAGATTACACATTGCTTATCTTCACACGGAGCGCACGCCATGGCATCTTCCACACTGTAGGTCCGATAAGGACATGACCGATGGCACTCGCCTCCTAATCTGGCAGACAAAAAGAGTCATTATAAGATGAGCACACACTGTGTGACCGTGGAGGAGGAGCTTAATGACTTACTCAACTGAGGAGACTTACTGGTAGTAACCTTCTTCACATTTAAGGCAAACAGTTTCCTGCTCCTGATCTCCCAAATCATCTGTGGCGAAAAGCAGAGATTGAACCACACAAGAAAAAAGGGTAAAAAAAAAAAAACTGCCTTAGTATGCATTTCTGAAATTCTTGTTTAAATCAAAATTTAAATATGATGATTTTTGAACAAGTGAGGTGAGGAACCAGTGAAGCAGGTAGTAACTGTTCGAATGCAGTTTCTTTAGACAGCAGCAGGAGGCACTCTGACAACACATATCAAATGTGTTCAGCTCAGCACAGAAATGAATGGCATGCTCAGATCGATCATAAGCCGAGTGTGATCAATTTTAAAGTAAGAAAGAGACCTAATCCACAAAGCAAATGTAAAAGCCAGCGAGTCTCCGTGCTCACTTTGGTTCCAATCTTTAAGATCAGTGCATTTCTCTCATCCCCAATTATTGCAAGTGTGTGATTTTCTGTTTGTCGAGCTTGCACTGCAGGTGTACTGCTGCTTAAAACACACACACACAAAATGCATAATGTGAGTGACGGGTTATGAATTTTTTTCCCTGTTTTCGTTAGACCAGGAAACATATGGAGGGGATATTAATAAGTAATTCAGGTGAGCGTGTGACTGTTTTTCTACACGCAGCAAAGGAAGAAACTTGTTTTCTTGCAAACTAATTAATTTGTGCTGCCACTCAAAACCATCCAACTGGTAAGTGGGAAAGAGTCACGCTGTCATCCCTTAGTCCAACAATGTCAAAACATCTCGAAGGACAGAGAGAGCATGGGGGTGGGCTTTTAAAACCCTGCATCTGCAGACTTTCCCTTGGGACCTTCATCCTCTCCAGAAAAAGCCTCTGCCGACCCCCTCTACATCCCCTTTCCTCTCCCTGCTTCTCTCCAGCACCCGCAACTTAGCACTGCACTGGTTTGCACTTCAATGCAGTCGACAAGCCACTACCTGTGAAAGCAATTACTCATACAGAGAGAGACTGAGAGAAAGGAAAGGTGGGAGGGACGGAGGTATATAGAAGAGGAGACAGCGAGCGAGGAGCCGGAAATCATGCCTCCAGGCTGTGTCTGTGTGTGAGAGAGGGAGAGAGAGAGAATAGCGCCCGCATAAATATTAACTGTGCACGCCAGGGGAGGGGGGATTTCAACAGAATTTAAAACCTGTACGCACATCCTGAACTATTCACTTGTGGAATGTGGACGCGCTCACACATATTACGCAAGCAACAATCACGCTTTAAAGCAAAAGATTAGGTCAAAGTTATACATGCTCAGGAGGGGAAATGGCTGAACTTGATTTTAACGTCAACAAACACAAATCATCAATTCAGCAAGAGAAACTGAGAAAGTGTGTTTATGAAAAACTCCTTGATATTCCTGATACAAAGAGACAAGCATAGAAATGAGATGCAGTGCATTAAAAGGGCTGAACTCTGGGGGTGAAACCGAGCTTTGGCATGCAAACAGCCTCTGAGCAAGAGGTTTAACTCTTTATTACTCCTTTTTGTAATGGACGGGAAGAGGTCAACGGTAGCTGCGATTCCTGAAAAATTAGTAAACAAATGGAAATCCATTAACTATTTAAGCCATCCTCACTTGTATCAAATGGAGTGTGGCACGAACAGCCATGTAGAGATGTTATGAGGAATGAAAATAAGGATGGGACCCAGACAGACAGAAAGGCCTTTTTTTATTTAATTGTGGAAAAATACTGCAGTACACGCCCTATGTGATAAAATAAGCAAGATGAAGGTCTCGAGTCCCAGGTAAAGGACAAAATACGGCGATTTCATCAGATCACACCCAGGTAAACAAGAAGCACGCATCAGTGCCATTACCCAGAACCAAAAGCTTGACTAATCCAATTGTAAAATATTTTCAAACCTCTCGCCACTGATTACAAATCGTAGTAACCTAAGAGGATTACAGGACATAAAGCTGATGACGAGTCAAAAAAGACGCGTTGAATTTATAAGATGGATGAAGCTAGGACTGAGAAACAGCTGCTGCACCTTATCACACACTGTCAGGCTTGAATTCATTGACTGATCTCATCCGATGTTACAAACCTCGAGCCTACAGTTTCTTAATCTCTCAGGCAAATGAAAACAAAATCCAATACCAAGCGGTTAGGAATTTGGTTTCTTATAAAACACAATAGTGCATGATTTAATCCCCTCGTATATCTATTCATAATTATGATTTAAGGCTTAATATCATACACCCAAACCTGACAGCCAAAAGTCCTCCACAAGCAGGATTCAGATTAAGCTGCATTCCCCACGCTGACACACAGAGGATGACCTCTGGCACGAGTATGAGCACACACACGTCAGATGTCAGTGACACAAAACGACACGGTTTCGTCTTTACTCTGGCCTGTGGCATCACATCACACAGCCAATCATCTCAAATCTCTAATGTGCTGACTGACTTGTTTGGCTTGCAGAATTGCGATTGCTACGACTGGGTGGGTGGCAAGAGCGAAACTGAAGAAACGTATTCCACCCAGAGTGCATAATGACATAATAACAGTGAGCCTCCACCTCAGACTAGTTCAGCTCCACAATAACAATTTTCCACGGTATGTTGATAATTACCCCTCAGCCCTTTCGTCTTAACGTGACTTGTACCGATAGTGCTCCACAAATCTCATCCACACTAAGTCTATATGGTTTTCCCAGTGAAGGGAAAGTGCTCAGAGATTTAAGAGCGCCTGACTTTTTCATAAATTGACTCAGTTGTTGGGGGCTCCTCTAAGTGAATTGATGTACCTGCAGTAATGGAGAGCCTACAGCAGAGCGTGAGGTGCAACTAAAATCAATGGCAACGTCATTAAATGCAGCGGCGATGCCTCACAACTATCCTTTCAAACACGTTTAGAGAGCATCCCTCTTTAGTAGGTGTCATGTTTGCGCTTTCACAAATGTATCTCACCGATGAGCAGGGTGGCTCATGATTATTAATTCATGATTTTGTGCAGCGCCCGTGACTGCCTCTGCCTCTTATTTTCTAGGGCCTGGTTTTGTTTATGCAGGTCGGTTGATGGAGAAGGTTGGATCAGCCAGACGATGGAAAGAAAAAAATGCTTACTGCGTTTACACTGTGCGCAGCCGTCATCACAAAGAAGACACTTTTCATCCTCTGCATCCGAGGCCTCACCTGATGAACACAAGTGGACACAAATGAATAAGATTATATATAAGGACAAAAAGGCAGAGATGTCACATACAGCACAGCTAACGAACCCGGCAAGGTCCTCATCCTGTCTGTGCAGGTCTGCCTTCCACATAAGATCAGCATCTCGCCTTATTCATAAACTTTATCTCCTCACTTACACACTGCCATCATTCCTCCGTCTCAGATTCACTGTTGTGAAATTTTAAGTACCTAACTCCACCACTCCTCCTTATCTCAAACGCAGTATCTCAAAAAATATAACATCTCACTCAAAAATTTCAGCTCTTGCTCAATACTCGATTTGCTGGCATCCGCATTTGATCTCCCACGATGAGATAAAGTGCAGCGGGTTCGTCCTTCTCAATCTTTTCAACTTTAAGAAAACATTTGGCAAGTGTTTATTGGGCTGAACAGATCGGGAACAGAAAGTAGATGTAAGAACACATCAGCTCTGTGCCGGCCAACAGATGAACGAAGTTAAGACAAGTCTGACTTTATTACTCTACTAGGGGATCAGTTTTTATAGAGCCAAAAATAGCTGCTTCACTGAATAAACTTTCAATACCATCTATTATACTGTCATTACTATACTTCAGTCGGGACCAACATTTGTTCTAATTTATATTTGGCAGTGCAGCTTTGTTCCAGAGACTAAGGCTCATTTATGAACAGAGAAGGCTTCAATTACAACAGATATGAGACAGATTCAGTCAAACACAGCATGAAAAGGAGGAGGGGGGTTGCAAAGCTGCTTGCAAATGTAAAATCCTCGCTTTAAAAACCTGCTCAGCTGAGTTGTAGCTTGTTGAAGTTGTCTTTTGGAGACCATTTTCCTTTTTATGTATTCTTTAAAATACAGCTACACGTGTTCTCACAGACTAGTATATATTGTTTTATTACAAATTATATTATTAATGCACTTTTTCTTTATAGAAGGTGACCTACTACCTGCACATTCTGTACCGGCGTATCTCACCTGTGCTGCAATGCAGTGGGATGCAGTGGCCATTTCTGAGCTTGTGTCCTGGGCTGCATTGGAGGCAGCGATCTGTTTCAGTGCAGATGATGCAGTATGCCGGACACACGTCACACCGTCTCCCTTCTGAGCCTTCAAACTGGAACAACCCCTCTGGGCAGACATCCAGGCACTGACCCTGAAAGAGGTACCTGGCCACGCCAAACATATCTGAGGAAGAGCAAAAACAGCAAAAGTTTTAGGAAAAGAAATCTGAAGAAGAAGGAGTGCTGAAAACAGCTTTGAGGACATACTCAGACACAGAGTCATACACAGGTTAGGACAAAGCAGTTTTACTGCAGGCGTTTAAAGGAAGGGTACATGGATGTTTTGGTATACCGCAAGGACATTTGGCACAGCCAGTCACACGTGGGAGCTTCTCCTGTAAAATGTATGGAAGCCAGGAAAATGATAAAATAACCCAAATTCATAGGCAGCCCAATTATTTATTCACACAGGTTTAGAGACCAGTCAACAACCCCTTTGCAAATTACTTTTTTTTGTCGGCATAAATATTTATGTAAACAATAATAATAAGCTTTTTACAACATTTAACACATTTTGTTTGATCCTTAAAAAGTGTTTTAAACCTGCTGGACATTCAAATGAAACAATTTAGTGGCTTTAAATCAGGGCACGTGCTTTTCAAAGTCAAATATTTTTGAAACTGTAAATGCAATGATATTTAAATGTCAACATTAACCCAGTTTTTCACAGTTGGTCAGCTAAACACCCTCAGCCTGCCAGTCTGTATTTGCTTTCACTGTAATTACATTTTTTTTTAAAAAATCTGTGTCTGGCCGTAATTTCATACATGTCCGGGCTTGTCCGCGTGCGTGTCAACATTTTTAAACTGACACTTTAGTATTTTGCTTGTTTCATCCATCTGTATCTTCGCTACTCGTAGTAGTGACGAGCGGGGGCGTCGAACATGACTTTCAAAGACCTGTCCTCTCAGTACGGAGCTGTACGCATGTGAGTGTGACTGGCCAAGATAACAGAGGTTGTTTTGAGAGAGGAATGACAAGGGCAGAGGCAGATAGAGGGTCTGTTCAAACTATTATTGTTATGTCTCACTGAGCCTCAGACAGACCGGCAATTAAATGGAACCACATTTGCAAACAGTCTGACAAGCTTGCCGGCTAATTGAGAGTGTATGCACATGTGAAGGTGACAGAGTGTGTGTGTATGTGTGTGTGTGTGTGTGTGTGTGTGTGAGAAAGAGAGAAAGAAAAATCTGGTGTTAATCTTCTTTTGGCTGTCTGGTATCTCAAAGTGAGTGTGTGAGTGGGGGCTAGGTGTGTGAGTAACACAATCTCCCCAGTGTAAATACATTCATTCAAACAGCCATAATACCTCCTGAAATAGTGTGATAAACACAGTTATTACTACCATCCTCCGGTTGATATTTCTTCAGCTGTGGTTGCCTAATGACGTCCGGATTTTATAACTGCTGTTATGAGGGGAGGAAAAAGGCTTTTTGATAGACTGATTGGCTGCACAAGATCAGAAAACATGCAATTTTAGAGGAAGTAAAAGTAGTCATTAAATACAGACCTTTCTTTTTTTTTGACTGATCTGAAAAGCTGACCAAAGTGCAGTGACCTCTAAAGTATGCAAATGACTAATATATGTTTTATCCACATCTATCAGCAGACCTTGAGTGACCTGCTGCATTAATTAGGTTCACTTTTGGAGGATTTATTGATGGAATCTGGCACAAATGAGTCTTTGTGTGAACCAAAGAATACTATGAAGAAGCCCGCTTGGATGGATGGATGGGCCTGATGGATAGATTTGCAGCCAAACCTTTGCAAAAACCTGCATCAGTTCAAAGAGTGCAGCTTTTATGTGGCAGCGAAGAAATAAAGGACGTTTTTATCTGCACTAACTGGTGCTGCATTTCCCTGAAAGCTAACTCAATGCACTTGTGATTGATGTTTATAATTTCTAGGGGCATTGATGTATATTTTAAATATACCTGTGTCACAGGTGGTGCAGCTATGAGCTCCCTCATCAGTACACTCCTGACAGGTGTGGTGACAAAGGCGGCATTGTCTTCCCGCGGCATAACGGCCCTTCTGACAGCGGGTGTCACAGCGTCCTTCATCAAAGAACCTGCAGGTGGAACAAAATTAGGCCCAGCTACTGTATATAATATCCATATTTATAGTGTAACAAGTTGCTGCACTTGCATGACAAGTTGACAAGTTTAAGATGAAGATTTCACAAATTAAAACAGGTTAATCCAAACCAACTGCAACTTTTTTTTTTAGGTTCGTGTAATTATTTTAGCTCCTTCCTTTGGTGGGTTGGCTCAATTGTCTTCTTTTTAGTCAATTGTCAATCTTTTCAGTATACACTACAGATGTTTGTGTGTCAGTGGCTGTCACCGTGTTGCAGGGCAGCTGGTGCAGTCATCTCTCTCTGGACCTTTGCACCGCAGACAGGAAGGATCACACGGGTGGCACTTGTTGTGTTTACTCAAGTACTCGCCTGCCGATAGAGAGCCACAGAAAACAGCATCACCGCACGTTCGGCCTCACTTATCTGCCTCTATTTGACTCACTTCATACTTACCGTGCTTACTTGTCGTATCACTTGAGCGATTTGATTTGATGCTTTGATGTATCCTAGTTGCACCAAATTAACAGCCAATTGCTTTTGTTTTCATTTCATTAAATTTTTCTCTGACTTCTCCTGCACAGAAACAGCTGTATATCTGCTTTTCTTTATCTTGCAAATATATTTCACACATCTTTTTTTGCTAAAAAAAAAACTAAGGTGAAATGATCTGGTCATTTCTCATCTATTTAAAGAGAAGCTGTTGTCTTATGGGAAAGGACAACAGTGGTGCAGTAGTTAGCACTTTCACCTCATAAAGACTCTTGGTTTGAACCTCCCTGAGGCCTTTCTGTGTGGAGCTTGCGTGATCTCCCAGTACACGCGTGGGTTTTCTCTGGGCGCTCCAGTTTCTTTCCACAGTCCAAAGACTTGCATGTTAGGTTCATTAGCGATTCTAAATTGGCTGTCGTGTGGATGTGAGCGCTTCAGTGCATTGAATAAGGCGCTGCCTGAATGTGGATTGTATTGTAAAGCCTCGTGTGTGCTCAGGATGAGTAGAGAAAGAGCAATATAAATGCCACTCAGCTTCCATTTCAGTCGTGACTACAAATTTTAAGCACTTCTAGTTCGCTGCACAGCGTTTCTGCACGAGTTCCCCACTTTGTGTGTTGACTTTGCACGTTTCCTCGCTCACATTTGGGTTTGTTCATTATCCAAAAGAATCACAGTTTAAGTCAGCAGTCGTACCCAGTGTAGCGTTTATCTAATTAAAGTCGTCTCTGAGGGGAAACAACGACTTTTCACGCCATGAACAGGAAGAGCCAAGATAATATACAAAGTCTTAAAGGAAGACATCATCTCTAATCACCAGCATCTGTAGCCAGGTAACGACAATATTTACAACCTCTTGCCATAGAAGTGAGCTTGCTTATTAGAGTGGAAATGCGACAGAGGCATCTGCTATATCATAAGGAAACATCCTTCCCGCAGCCCATTAACCACATCTTCCACTGATGAACGTGTTGAAAATGTGCGTAGGTTCTTGAAGGCCGGAAAGTTATTCTTACAAAACAGATTACTGACTGGAAATTCAGCTTCAGGCGCCAGAAACCTCAACACCTGGCAAAGCAATCGTTGAGTCACTGGATCCCACTCCAGGTAGTTCTTATTGTAAATGTAAAATTAATAAGTGGTGCTTTTCTTTCTCAGGAATGAATACCTAAACTTTGCTCACAGATGAAATGTTTGTAAGCGTTTGTGCCCAAGATTAAGAGGAGAACAAAACTTTACAAAAATAAAATCAACCTTGAAAACAATATTGTCTCCTCTTCTACTTTTGTATTACACAAAGGTGACAGACACTGGTTCAGGCGTAAAGATGGATGCTGTGTGTTTGTGTGCGAGCAGCCTTCAAGGCATCGGTGGGGTTTGTCTGTGCTCTCTGGCTTTCTGTGAAAAGCTCAATTGTTCCTTTCAAAACAAAAGAGCCTCTTTGTGTACAAACACAACAGGCGGTGGCTTCCCATTCAGTAGAGCTCTGCTGAAACGATTCAAGCAGCCCCCGAATACACGCCGTCACTCTTACTCACACACACAAATTGTCTCCCTGTCTTTATGTTTGTCTCCCCCTCACTCACAAACAAACAGAGCCAAGTTCTCAAGGGACAGAAAGCTGCACAACTCCACTCAGCAAAAGCAAACTTTGGACTCCCACTGCCAGACAGGAGAAAAATGGAGCGGAGAAGAAAGGGAGCCTGTCAGGGGAGTAAAACTTTTCCTCTGTTCTGGACTCGGCTGACCTTGTGAGGACAGTGACACTCTACTTTGTAAAGAGAGACAGAGAGCGGGCGCTCTGTTGGCAGGTGTCACACTGACGTCTAACACACCTGATCATGAATCCTGATTCCTTTCCCCTCTTTCACCTGCTGGTCCCTGCGCCCACTCACTCTAAGAAGGTTTCAAGATATATTTATTCTTTTCAATCCACCCAAGTGGTTATTGAATACATTAGGTGTTTATTAGCCACAGTGGTTATTTAACATTGTGTATTTATCACCACAAGGGACCCTTCTTAGGGTTTCATACCCCAAGTGGCGTTTTTGGGATGCTGAACTCACAAAAACCAGAGGAAAAAGAAAAACAATAACATAATAAAATAATAACGTAAGACATAATTTGAGGGTATATCTCAGACTCCTGAAGACTCTTGTCTATATCAGCTACTATGAAGTTATCATGTTGCTTCGCACCCACCTACTAACAGGCTAAAAAGACCCCTTTTAGCATTTATGCAGATATACCTTTATACCATCATTTCATTTTCACAGTATTTTTTTAAAATAAATTCTTATTCATTTGCATAAACAAGACCTATCACTGCTTTTTCTCAATGTGATTATATTTTATTTACCATCACGAGCAGGCCAAACAGTCCTGCATCATGCCTATGTGCTAGTTTATATAGGATGCTGACGCTCTTCTTTACTATTACGAAAAAAATGTTTGATTGCTGGAAACTAAAGAGTTTCCCGAACTGTCCTATCAGTCAGACCCCTGTTAAAAAAATATATTTTATGCACAGCAAATCTAGTTGCAGTGGGGTGCAACTAAAAATAACCCTAATTTTGATAATGAATATACAACAGCCACACAAGTGTGAGAAGACTGCATCCTGGCACTGAAATGTTTCCTGAAAGGCTGATATTAAACAGTGATTAGTATTTAATGGGACATTTAACCTGAAAATATTATTGTAGTACTACATATCTCCCCAGAATGTGTTGAGGTCTCCAGTTTTGTAGATGCAGATACATCTAAACGGCACTCATTTACTACTTTGTGATTAAGTTTCATTTAAAGTCTCTAAATCTCCTCAAACTGTTCGATGTAAGAACGATGCTAAATAAGGTTTGTAAATTTCTTCATTCTCTGAGTGACGATTACTAGAAGCTGCTTTGGTCATCACAAGCCCACAAATGTCATTTATTCATGTATCCAAACTACTACTTTTTTTCTTCACCACTTATCCACTTGGAGACTATCTTTGTTGTAAACCTTGGACAGGTTTAACACAGAGACAGACATGTATTCATTCGTACTGCTAGATTTAGACTCAACTAACGTGCTAATGCAGAAACCCCACACGTCTGCAGGATCCAGCCGGCCAGTGGATTCAAACCCCAGACCCTCTTACTGTGAGGTATCAATCCAAACCATCACATATCTGCATCGTCCCATACAGCGTCATATTTTTGCTATTATTTGCGGCTTTGTGACAAACATTCTATATTCATAAATGTAATCTAATACATGTAAAAGTTAAATCCAAAGATGTTAAATAAACCTTGCACCCAAAAACACACACTGTTGACCAGTTTCAGCTTCCACCTAATTGTAATTGAGCACACATATCTCCCTTTAAGAGCTGCGCCTGGGGCATGTACAACTTTCACTTAATCAATGCGATTGAGTGCCAAAAAACGAATTCAAGGATCTGAATTTCAATGATGTTTTTGCCTTTCATGAATTTGTAAAACATAACTCAATAGAGTGAAAACAGGGAAACTTAATGACTTGGAAAGTGAGCAAACAAAAATGCTAATGAATGAAATAATACTGATTAATACACCCTCAAAATAATTAATGGAACTCAAAGGGAAAAAAACATGAACAGATTAAACATTTTAATAAGAACACTTAAGTAAAAAAAAGAAAAAAAAAAGATTTTCAAAACTAGGACTTTGAGTAACATTAATAATGCATTGTCACAGATATGTCACAGGTACACAATAAAAACAGCTTTTATATGAGGGGTGGGTATGTGCGTGCGTCTTCTACCACACGCACACGCGCACACGAACACGCACACACGTGTCATCTTAAACAATGACCAAGATTAAGTTTTTGTTAAACAAAACAGGGGATTCATCAATCTTTATTACAAATCATCAAGAACCATAACCAGATAACGGTACAACAATTCATCTAATACTGTAAATGCTCAAGCTGCGGGTGCGATAACCCACACAAAATAACAATCTTAAACATTTTTTTTAATATTTTTTACTTTATTTTTTTTATTGTTTCGCTGTTCTTTAATAGAAGCCAGCACCTCCAGGACAACCCTTTGAGTTCGATCAGGTAAAGTTCAGAGACAGGAGGAGAAACCGGGCACCTGACGTATGACGGCCTTGTCGCACACACGATGCGATTTGAATTTCTAACACAATGGATTCTGTCTAAAAAGAAAGTAATAATAATAATTTGATTGCATTATGTTTGTTTTAGGCTTTTTCCCCCTTGGATTAACTGGCCAAAAGTTCTGCTGCCAATAAATAAAATGAGAAAGACTTTGAACATGAATTTTCAGAGTAAAACCATCCCAGCACCCCGCCGTTTCGCTCAGCTGTCGCAGACCTTTACCTGCCGATGAAACGTGATAACAGCATTTTTCTGCTTCAATCGCTGACCCCACCATGGTCAGAGTTTAGAGCAGTATTTCAGCTTGATATGCTTTGCCATAATAATGGGATGACGAAAAGTTTGGACTTCTAAAACTCTATGTTATTTGATAACAGTAACATGTAGGGGATGCACCGATACACATACCCTTTTGTTTGTGTGGAAAATATAACCAACATGTAGTAGAATTTCAGTTCCCTTTAATGAATAAACTTCAATTACTTTAATCCAGTGACAACAAAAATGACGGAGGAGGCTTAAATCGTTTGATCACAGAGACGGATGGAATCGATACTCGGTTTGGGGGGGGAAACAAAAAAGTTTAGTATCTATAATCATCATTTTGTGTGAAAAATTTGCATCGGTACATCCCTAGTACCACAAAATTACTATACCTCACTGCAGAAGCTCTGGAAGGAATGACTATTGACTCGTCCTGTAGTACCTCTTGATGGATCAATGCTGTCTGGGCTTACATCAAGAATTAATGGCATTCTCCGAGACCCAGTAAAGACAAACGCACACGCTCTTCAAAGGGTAACTTTACGTTTTAAGTAAATGAAATGGGGTGATTCTGGTCAGCGACATGCATCCGCCTTGTATACAGTGAATTCAAGTGGTGCACAGATTAAGTGTCTGCATAGTGTGTGTGTGTGTGTGTGTGTGTGTGTGTGTGTGTGTGTGTGTGTGTGTGTGAGGGGGTATGGACGCATTTGTGTGCCGTGTGTGTGTGTATATTAAAATGTGTGTAAATTTGTCTTCTCGCACAGCCAAAGTCAGCCCAGACACACATTATTTTCACATTACTGCGTGAGCTTGGTTTTTACTTTTTTCTTTTTGTCGTCCCCCCTCTTTGACGTATATTTACAGGCATAAAACCACGGCTTTTCCTACTGTATGTTCGCTTTCCATCTGTTTATCATTAACACTGGAAAGAGAGGAGGAAGAGGAGCCAGAATACAAATGCACACAGACGTATTTGACACAGGCTGAGCGGCTCCTGCATTTTAGCTATAATTCCTATACTGGCAACAAAAAAACAAAAAAAAGAAGGGAGGGAAAAAAAAAAAAGGAGGTTCAATTATTTTGGCATCAATGCTTTGGTCACAAAATACCGACACTTATTCTTTTGTTTGTTTTCGCTTATGTTTTCATTTGCTCATTTGTTCTTGAAGTAAGTCCCAGTCGTGTTACGCCCTGACCTCGTGTGTGTCCCAGTACAGAAAAAAAGGTAGGTTTGTTGTAGTCCTGTCATCGCACCTCCGATGCAGTCCCTTTAAAAGAGGCACAGATTCTCTTATAAATTATGTGACTGTGAATGAGTGGGCAGGGGGTCTGAAGAGGAGTGGGGTGCCCCCTGTGCCCCCCTCCCCCCGCATCCCCCCCCTGCACTCCCTTTAACACCCAGCAACTACGTCCCATCACCCCTTTTGTGAGCATGTTCTGCAGCACAGTTGTTGCAGCACTTTCCTCTGGCAGAGATTGTTCTTTTTAACGAGCACGCAGAAGCTGCCTTCCGCCCAAGATTCTTCATTTGCTTTCCACAGAGCAGGAAGAGGAGATAAAGAGGGGTGGGTGGGTAGTGGGGATGGAGAGGGGAGAAAGGAGACACACACACACACAGACACACAGATACACAAGGGCAGAACCATTTGTGATGGTTTAGAGCCGTGTGATTGGTCAGGAGACAGGGTTCAGGTGACAGGAAGAGGTTTTTGTTTGTTTGTTTGTTTAATCCAATCACAGGTGGTGTTCATCGAGGAGGAAAATTATTGCAGTCCGGTGGAGTGATTTCAATCCATGTCAGGAGAGAGGGGAATCAGATTCAGGAAGGAAAAAAGAGAGAGAAAAGAGAGACAGAGAGAGAGAGAGAGAAAACAAAACAAACGTCACACAATTAGAAAATTGAAGATTTTTGAAATTCACAACGTGGTTTCATTTTGCACAACAACAAAAAAAAGGGGACAACAAGTGGACCGCCAGTCTGTAAATCCTGTGAGCCAATTCTTTCACAACTCAACAGCAGTTCACATCGGAGCTGCAAATCAAAACGTCACCAGTAAGAAGCTGGAGCGGAGGGTGGGGGTTTAGGAAGACAGGAAACAGACTGAGTGTGCACTTAAAGTCCTCATCATTAACAGAAAGGTCACGCAGTAAAGATATTTTATCCTCGGAGCTTTATCTCATCACAAGCCGAGACTTCGTGGCCAAGGGTTCATTTTAAATAGAAGGTCACGGCTAGAGCAGAAAATCACAGGATTTATTCAAAGCCTCATAATCAGACCATCACATCAGAGGGGTTAGTGGGGGGAAATAAAAAATAATAACGAAAGAAAGGGAATGTTTGCATTTAGAAGAGCATCAGCAGAGCATGCTCAATTTGGGGAGGAGAAGCCACAAGGCGTGGATGACAGAAAATGGAGAACACAACGTAAGGCAGGAGAAGATTGAGCAGAATATTTAAATAAATATAAAAATATATCAATGAAGACTTGGAAGGGATTTAATAATGTTTAGCAACTGAACAGTTATGGTCACAATCCACCCCCTTGAGTTATGGCATTAAACAATGGTAACGCGGGCCAATATTTTTCATCTAGACCTTTAAGATCTCAATGAAAAATATTACCACTTCAGCATTTTATCTTGTTGGACAGTTTTCTAAACTTAAGCCATAATAAACACATGATTTCTCGAGTTATTACCAAAATGTATTTGTGAGGTCACAGTAAACTAGTGCAAGACTTAGAAGATTTAGATATTGGAGGCCGAAGTGAACATTCGTGCCAAATCTCAGGAAATCCCTCAAACAGGATTGCGTGTTGCTGAGAATGAATGACCCCAACATGGAGCACAAGAAATACAAAGGAAAACATAAAAGAGCGCATAAGTAGATACTCAACAATCTTTTCTGCCCATGCGATCCAACAAAGTTCAGGAACCCAGGAAAGCACTGTGTTAATGTCATATGATAGAAACGTGTGAGCACGTAGTCCCAGAGAGGTTTTATATTAGTGACATGCAGGACATGGATGTAGAGCACAGAAGCTAAAAGCACAGCTTTGTTGGTTAGGAGCTACAGCAGTGAGCGGTTTCATTTAACGTGTTAGTTCAGAGTTCAAATTTCTTAAAAATGGCCGCAAGTGAATCATTTTCTTTGTCAAACTACTTCACCTGTGGGCCAAATAAAAACCATTCCAAATAATAAACAACTATCCAGATCATGGTATTGATAAGAAAGCTGACAACTCACCATCTTTGCAGATGGTGCTCACCACGCAGGCTCCTGCCTCCAGATTGTAACCACTGTTGCAGCTGCTGCAGTTTCTTTCCCCGGGCCCCAAGCACTCATAGCAGCTACTGTCACACCTGCCGAAGGGTGCGTGAGGAATTAGATGCTAGTCAAGGCAGCACAAACTTTATTCCTGCACGCCAAAATCGGAAGTAAATCGATCGCTATAAAGGCAGTGATGAATGACACCTGTTAGAGCTCACATTTCAACTTTGTCAGTCTACAAACACCAGAACTATTAAAAGGTATGACTATATTAATAGCAGAAAACAACCCTGACGCATATATTATACTGCAGTATTAGACCTTTACAAAAATGGAAAAAAAGCTGTAATTTATGTAGACTCTCTTATTTATTCTCTTACTTTTCTTATATGTAATATTATTGGCCTATTCGGTTTCTGCTGGTGAGCGGTGTCTGCAAATGTGCCAAATTTCTGAACACAGAAAATCTGGAGGAGAAGATACCTGAAGCAATCCTTTAGGAGCAAGTGTTAGACACAGTTATCACATTTATCATCCCGCTAGTGTGAAAACATCACTTTCTGAGACAAATCTGAAGCTGAGCATGAAGGAATCCAGTACGGTAAAAGGGTCAAGTGGGCAATAAATAATTCAAGACGGGAAGGGAACATAGCAGGGAGGTAAGGCCATAAGAGGAACAGACAAGATGTCTGACGCTGTGGATGAGTTTCAACTAGCAAAGTAGTCATCAAACCATTGTCAATCATGGGGATATGATTATGTTTACGTGTTCTTTCCGTCCTCATTCAGGTTAACATTAGCGAAGGGTGACTCAACAGAGCCGTCTGTGGGAAAAGCTCACACAGCTTAAAGACAACAAAACAATGACGGCACCAAATGTCAGCGCTGACTGGCTCTGTGACTGTGGTTTACTGGGAAGTCCTTCATTGCAGGCTTTCTGTTCTCATTTACTTTTACTGTCATCAGTGACTGATTGCAATTTTGCTGAATTACCCCGTTTGAATTTTTAAATACAGGTGTAGTGCAGCAGAGTTTTGATTTCATCAGATGTAGGTGCCCATCTTCAGGCTGCCAGCTCAGAAACCAGAAATGCACAGAGCAGGGAGAGAAATAAGAAAATAACAGCGGAGGCTAAAGTTAGGTTTAAGTTGGAAATTTGCACTTGCACTAGCAAAAGAAACTTCCTTGTTTATCTCTACAGACTGGAAAGTCGTCCCCCCACACCACCCCTTTTCACCGTGGCGTAGAGGTGTTGGCAGGTGTGCTGACTCACTTCTTACAGGACCTCTGCACCTGCCCGTTGTCTGAGGTCTGCTCTGACAGGTAGTAGCTAGGACTGCATGTTAAAACACACCGCCAATCCTCAAGTAAGTAGCCGTCCGCACACTTTGTGCACGCCTCGACTCCTGTGCCTGCAAGACACAAATGCATTTTTGAGCGTTACACTGGCGAATAGAAAATGTTGATCGTGTCTTTAAAACGCACAGATTTACTGCACATTACAAATGTAATCCTGCAAGCATTGCTTCCTACCTGCGCAGGTGGCACAGGCCCGGTGACATGGTTCGCAGGTCCTTCTGTGGCCGTTGTAGTAAGTCCCGGCGTCACAGGTCATCTGACACTTGTTTGCCTGAAGGCTGGAAAGTGAAGCGAAACAAGGCACTCGTAACTTTAAAGTAAAACCAGAACATCCTGCAGTAAAATCACCGGACATTAAAAAGCCTCATGTTTTCCTTTGTGTGGATGCAGTGTGCATCAAAACAACATGCTTCTGACTTTTGCATTGATTTTAAAGGTGGCAGATGGTGGAGAAGAGGTCAGATATGTAGCAGGTTTGGAGGTTACAAAGTCGGCTCTGTGGAGTCGCAGTGAGGACAGGTTGGTGAGCTTTGCTAAGCTGAAAAACAGCTGGTCCGCGTTAGCTTAGGTTTCCCAGAAACAATTTCGTCTGGTCCCGTCTTCCTCTCCGACTCCTAACTGAGCATTAATGGTGGACTAAGTGGAAGAGGAGAGACTGTGTGTGTCTGCGCGTGTATGTGTGTGTTTCTGTGGTCTCTGAGGCGTTCAGAGGAAATTATGGCCTACAAGTGTCCCTCCCCACCTCCACCTCTGGCAACACTATGCACTTAAAAGTTGGGTTCAAGACCACAGTATGTTTAAACACTTCACAAGTGTTTCTTTCCTGACCTAGCTGGAATTCCAGCACTTTAGAAACTATCCTCAGTCAGGTCAAATGCAGCTGGGTCATTTTGAAGAGGCTCCTGTGGAAGTGGCCAAATGATGAACTGAACCATGTCTCAATGGCTGGGTAAACGGTTCAGATCATAGCCTCTTCAAAGTAAGGATTACAACGCAAAACAGATCCTCTTCCTTTGGGTCTCCACATTACACAAGCATATGTGGGCTTTAATAAGCCACTGACCACACTGGATAACTATCAGTTTACTCAATATGGATCCCAAGTGGATAAAAGTTGGGAAACCCTCGTTTCACCGGTTCACTGTACAAACCACAAAGTATACAATGTTCTGGAATAAAATGGCAGCACTTCTGCAACATTACAGTCAATGAGCACAAAAGGTTTTTATCCTGGAACCACAACAGTGATATTTGGGGGGGGGGAAATCTACGTCAAATTTTATGTTCAAGGCTTATCAAAGCACAAAGCCCTTCATATGATACATATTGTAGAAGCGGTCCATGTATAATGAACCACAACCCACTTGCGGTTCAGGAGTTAAAGCGAGTTGTCCAATAATCACAGCAGTTCAGTGGCTGTTCCTGTTGAAGCATCACTGAGCAAGAGTGTAAGAACGGGTGAAAAAGCTTTAACTGAGCAGTGTGTTTGAGACCAGCTAGTTTGTACGATTTTCTGACCACATTTAAATGTGAATGTTATATAAACAGACTCAACGATGGTGACAAAAAACATCCAACTGTTTGCAATGAGGGGCAAAATTTGGAGGTTTTCAGACCAATCTTTTCCTGTTGCAGTACCTCATACATTAAAACCTGATTAGTCAGATGATAATTTAAAAGCACTTAAGACAGAAGTTGAGTCCTGTTTACTTTCTGACCGTCATGCAACTGACCATTTTCTAAAAGAAGTTGATGTTCACATCTGATTGTCAGAGATTCTCACAAAACATCACAACACTCTCCTACTGCCCAACATCTTACAGCCAAAGCACAACCGTCACGAAAAACGCAAGGCAGGATTTCTTGTAATTTAAGTCGTTTTTAGGAATAGTTCTCCTGGTTTCTTGAAGGACATTTAAAGCTCTTCTTTGGATGTTGGCTGGCATTTGTTCTATTCTCTGTCGAGATGATCCCATACTGTTTCATTACTGTGTTTTTCTCTACACAGCTAACCTTTTACTGCACTGGCAGTGTGTTTGGGATCATTGTCATGCTGAAAAATACATTTACTGCCAATTAGATGCTTTACACTTCGTATTGCATTGTGAGTCAAAATCTGATGCTAGTCCATGTTTGAAATTAAATCAGTTTTGATAAGATCTCCAGCAATGAAAATGCATCAATGTCACCATGTTTTATAGATGGCTGTAGACATTTGTGTCCTACCTCTCTCTAGGCATCCTCCATACATATTGGCAACAATCTGAAGCAAAAAGTTAATTGGATTCATCACCCCATAAACCACTGATTTCGAATCCAGTTCTTGTGTAATATGTCATACCTGGCTGGTTAAAAAACTTGGCTTCTTGACAGCCACCCTTCCACTCAGACCAATTCCAATGAGGCTACAGTAAACAGTAGACGGATCGACTTGTAACGCCGTTACTTGTAACGCCGTTATTCCCATCACTGCTCATAGGTCAATATTAGGTGGCTTTAAACAACAACAACAATCATTCTTCTGAAAATGGTCAGTACAAGGCCTGGACTGATAATGAGTGAGAAAGCAAGACGTAAAGGAATGGTGGGTGGTCTAACACGAACACATTTTGCACAGTGCTACATTGACTTTTCATATGCACCTCTTTCACGTGATGACTAAAAAAGTTCAAGGCTGTGCTGTTTGTGAAAATGATTAATGCTTTAAACTATAATCAGTGACTCTAGTCAGGAATTGCTCAACGTGGCACCCATCTTACCTCATCCCAGGTTTACATTCTGTGCAGATATTGGAGGCTGTACACTTCTTACAGTTCTCCTGACATCGCCTAAAAATGTTGGAATCTGGAAGACACACAGTGCGCGAGTCATACACAGCACATAATAGGAACCAGAAGTCTGGTTGCATTTAAAAAAAAAAAAAAAAAAAAAAAAAAAAAAAAAACAGCAGGGGAATAGAGGGGAAAGAGTGATGAAGAGTATCAGTTGGAGTCGAATGTGTGAGGAAGACCAGCGAGTAAAGTTATGAGAGAATATTGAGAAGAAGAGGCAAAAAGGACAAAAAAGGAAAAAAAAAAAAAGAGGAGGAAATCGAGATAGCGAGATGAGGGGTGAAAGGTTCTGTGGGGCTGAAAGAAGATTATAGTGTTGAGGGAGGATGGGAATCTGGATGAATATTTCAAAAGGCAGACTAAAGTCAATGACACGCTTTGACACAAAGCACATGGACTCCTCTGTAGCAATGGTGATTGCCAAAAAGTTATGCTAATAACATGTTTTATCATTCCCTGAAAGGACGAGGAGACTGTCAGTAAGAATGCTGGTTGGATTTTTTGGATTTTTAGGAATCCTTACAGGATGAAGGAAGGACATGAGCAGGCTACGGACTGGTTTCCAAGAAAGGTTGGACGATATGTTGTTGTGGCATTTTGGCTCAGAGCTGTAGGTGAACATTAGAGTGTAATTTGGCTCATCAATCAATATAAATTCTTTAGAAATTGTAGGGTTTTTAAAATGGGTATAAAAACCATCTGCTGCTGATTTCTACCCTTCTCCATGTTATATCAGGGTTTCTTGAATATTTTTGCATTTTAAACAATTCACAAAATGATTAATGATTAGAAAAGATTTAGTGAAACCACAATAAATAGTACAATCCTGGTCAAACGCTTTGTCATTTAGTATATATGCACTAATTTTAACATCAATAGCACAGCGAGCCTAGCTTACATTGGTTTATCCGTGATATGGTAACAAAATAATGTCAACGTTGCTGTCAGAATGTTAAAAAGAAAATAAACTCCAGTTTTCTTATTTAAAAAAAACAACAACAACCAAAAAACCCTCGGCTATGCTGCCATTCCAAAAGGGAAAATGTACCCACTACATCTTGGCCTGTTAAAATGTTATGATTAAACTTGCATCAGAATATCTCAGATCTGCTGCCAGAGACTCTCAGAGCTGCCAGGGCTTACACACTATCCTGGCAAATACAAAGACATAATTATAATATATACATAGTGTCAGTCTCTCATTTCTGGTTTGTTTTTATTAACAAAAAAAAAAACAAAAAAAAACACTGGCAAAAATTCTGAACCCGTAAAGCGCATACTTTCTGTGAATACTACTGCACTACTGAATACTTTACATGCCAGAATTTAACACAGGAAGAAAAAAAAGAAAGGAAAAATGATTGTAAACCTAATCCAAGCATAATCTTCCTGCAGATCTGCTTTATTTCACGTTTTATTCCACTTTAATTTGACGTAGCCAAACGGTTCACTACCACAAACTTTTCAGTTCAGCTTGAATCAGCAAGTGCATTACAATAAACAAGCGGCTAGACATTACCTCAAGGGTACAATGGCATCATTCTGGTGTGGTGAATGAAAGCAGACTGGTGATAGTTACTGCTAAGGGTGGAGGTTTTTAGAAACCTCCTCCACCATTTACAAATGGCAGTGTATTTCTCTACAGTCGTAATCTAAGGAACTTCAGGCACAGATGATTGTGCAGTGGACACGGAGAATAACAGTGAGATTTTGGCATTTTAAGAAAACAAGTGCACAACAGAAACACAACTGAAGTCCCAAGAAACTTATAACAAAACTGTGTGACAGCCTGTAAATAAGAAATGCACAGCCACCGTGATGTGACTAATTGGTTTAAAAAAACCTGACGTTTTGAAACCGAGTGAAGCATAGATCTGAGTGAGAAACAGTAATATATTATAACACATTCCCTGCTTCTCGTTTATGTTACTCTAATGTTTATTCGGGGCGTTCGTGGCTCAAAGAGTTGGCAGTTTGTCTTGTAACCGGAAGGTTGCCGGTTCAAGCCCCGGCTCGGACAGTCTCGGTCGTTGTGTCCTTGGGCAAGACACTTCACCTGCCGCCTACTGGTGTTGGCCAGAGTGGCCGATGGCGCGATATGGCAGCCTCGCTTCTGTCAGTCTGCCCCAGGGCAGCTGTGGCTACAACTGTAGCTGCCTCCACCAGTGTGTGAATGTGAGAGTGAATGAATAGTGGAATTGTAAAGCGCTTTGAGGGCCCCGAAAAGCGCTATATAAATCCAATCCATTATTATTCTACGAAACAAACAATGTGTTTTCTTAAATAAAATCTAAAACTAGCGACTGAGACCATAAACCCGTCGGGATGTTTTTTTACTTAGGGAGTCGCCCCCTGTTGGGTGTCAAAAAATATGCAGGATATGGCACTTCTGCAGTAGCTTTACTTTTCAGACCCAGAGGTTAGCCATGACAAACCCGGTGTGACCTGCGGGGAAACCTACCGCTGTCGAGGTAGAAGCCGTCAGGACAGTTGGCGACGCACGTGTGGGAGCCCTCGATGAGGTTAAAACCACTCCTGCATGTGGTGCACTGGTCACTACGACTACCAACACAGGTCTCACAAGAGGAGGAGCACTTCTTGCAACGTTTCCTATCATCACGGAAAAATCCACTGGGGCACTCCGATACACACATCCTGGAAAGAAAAGTCATTGAAGACAGGAAAAGTATTTACATTTAGAGCATTAGGATAACCTCCTTGAGATGGAACATGTCATTTTGGAGGTTTTGAAGACAAATATAAAGACAACAAAAAAAAGGTGAGGGAAAGAAAAAATTACAACCTTATACAAAGGTTGTAATTTTCAGATTGATTAGTCAACGCTGCGCAAAATAAGTGAACAGTTACACTCGGAAACATGTTTATGCAAGTTTAACACTCAGGTGGAGCTCAAAACATCAAAGCTTTTTTTTTAAAGAACTTCTTTGGATACAAAACAGGAAGACTTAGTATAAAAAAAATGAAGAATGGAAAAAAAGGTGTCATGAAAGCATGTAAAAAAAAAAATCTATAGCACATTTTTCTTAAAGATTTATTGAGGCTGTAGTTTCCTCTGAAGGACAGCGTTCTTCAGCAGCAGACCAGTGAAGACCAAATCAAAACCAAAGACCGAAATGTAAAAAATAAATAAATACATAATCTCTGCAGCAAATATGATCTAAAATGCAATAAAATATCTGTGAAGTAATGCAAAAATAAATGTGTGCGTGCAGGTTTTACACAACGAACAGGCCAACATCTACTGAATAACTTCACAGCTCCTTAGCACCCCATCATTTTAACCCGAGCTCACATCCTGAAGTAATGACCTCCATAGAGCTAAAGAGCAAAAAAAAAAACAAAAAAAAAAAACGCACACACAAGCGTGCACCTTCTGCCAAAAGACACACACTGCACGTGTGTAAGTACAAAAGACATGCTTTTATCCTCCAACTTAAATACATGCCTGGTTTGCTGAAATGGTTATATAAAAAGAAAAAAATATCTTTTGTAACAACAGCATGTACTGTAGTGTAACCTCTAAACCCAGGACACCAATTAAAACTTCAAACCTTATTTTGTCTCCGACACACTGATTAAACATGTAGAAGACAATAGAAGGGAACTTTGAAATTCAAACCTGAATTTAGGCAAGAAATTTGGAAAGCCAGAAGGGTGCGCATTCAAAATGTTGGCCCCCTGTACATGCCAACAAAGCTAACAGATCTAAATTCAAATGTGTACTTTATAAACGGTTACAAATATTTGCATATTATTATCCCTCAACAAACACCGATAGTTCTCTCAGAACCTAAGAAAATGTTTTTAAAATGTAATCGATTACTATTTACAAGCTGATAGTTTACCCTGAGAATCAAACTCAAAAATACATAAAAAGAAATTCCAAAGACCCCCACATCCTTTGGTGTATGTGAAGCATCAAACACGCATGTAGGGATGTAATTATCTGATGACTAGACGCTGCTGCCACCCCTCCTTCCTCCAATCTTCATTCATCAATTGCTCCCTGTGGTGGCAGAAAAGGGCAGCACACCTCTAAAGTGAGCTAATGATAAGGCAGCACCTAAGCTTGCACATTCTCATGCACCTGCATCGGCCTGTCTTTTATTAGACCAGAGACAGGCCGACACAAAGGCAATTACTACAGACTTTGATCCCGGGGGGCAAGCACAAAATGTAGACACATGCACAAATTTACAGTCACACACGGGCTTGTATACACACAATTAAGAAGGGGAAAGGACAAACAGGACACACCGTGACTGACAGCGTTTCTCTTATCAGACTGACGTGGTGTAATTAATCAGGCCACCATCAGGAAAGTTTCCAAACTCACCATGTAACAGTCTCCTTATATAAAGCACAGTGCAATGCAAAGCTTCCAAAAACTCAGTAGCCAGTTCTCAGTTCTTGTTTTTCTCTCTCAGATTTACTTGTCAAAACGTAGAAACACTCTTTTTCTGGATTCACATGAAAATAAATAAATAAAAGGTTTCCTAATGATCAAACCCAATCACACAAAACAGGCTGGCGAACAGATGTTTCTCTGAGGTATGTAAACAACTGAAATGTTGCCTTCGGCTGGTTAAGTCTACAGATCGAGGGATTTGTATGCACCAATGTTCACTTTACCTTTGGAAAACTATCTGATTGAAAGCCCCTCAGCTAATATTGATCCGTCTGCTCATTGGACCTCTTACTCCTAAAAACGATCAAAAGACGAAGCAACTGCTGGGCCAGACATGGTTTTTCCATGTGTTGCCTTTAAATTAACAAAGGAGATGGCTCAAATGGCTCTGTTGGAGTTCATTAAACAAGATTTTTTTTGGCATTGTGGGTCATAGCTGATCCAAGTAGTTCTAGCTCCTAATTCTACAACGAAGAACATAAAGGAATAAAAGTTTTGCCAGGACAATCATTCAATCATTTGTTTTTTAGTCTGTGATTAGTTTTGTTTATTCATGTGTTGAAATCTTTTATCTTCTTTGTTAAAAAAAAAATCTAAGAAGAAAACCCAACAGTAAGGCACTTTTCCACTGCTCTCCTATTTAGCATGAGGTTGTTGCCACAGTGGATAGTTCGATACGTCTGACTTAGCACAGATTTTATAGTGGCTGGCCTTCCACCCTCGATACTCTCATTTATCTGTGCTTGGGTCTGGCACTAGGAGCATACAAGCCCGTGAAGTCACTGAGGCTGGGTTCTTGTTTCCTCCCGGTCTCGAACCAGGGTTCTTTCACATTTAAGGAGAATGTATAACCAGACTATAACTAGATGGCAACCACTTGGGTCGAATCCGTGAGTGCAAAGAGACACGTGTGGACATGTTACACTCATCGGTGGAGACTTACTGCAACATGTAGCAAAGTATTTGCAAACCTTCACCAATTTGCCTGAGAGTGACTGCAGTCGAATACGGCTGACTCTGCAGTCATCCATTTTTTTCCAAATTGCAAGGACTCTACTGTCCTAACAGACAGACAATCATTTACACCCAGATTGACACCTTAGCTAATTTAGAAATGCCACGTGATGCATGTGTTTGCACTGTGGGAGAAAGCTGGAGTACCCAGAGAAAACCTACATGTGGAGGGGGACAGCAACAGAGTCAACACAAAAAGTAAATCCCTATTCTGGACCCAGGACCTTCTTGCTGTGATGAGCCAGTACTACACAAGGCTAAAGCACACCCTGTAAAGCTTTTCTGGCAGAAAGTCAAGTGGCGTAAAACAAAGAGTGATACAGTTCGATTCTGAAGGTTTGATTTTGAGTAGATGTATACACTCAAGGAGCAATATAACTTCTGACAATCTAAAGCAGTCTGACCTGGTGTTGTTCTTGAACTTGAGGAAGTAATGAAGGCAGTTAATGCAGTGGTGGGGTCCAGGACCCCAACAGCCATTCTCACTGCATTCAGAGTCACAGGGGCCTGGATTCAAATACAGAAAGAAAAAGGGGTTTCAAGTCTTATAGCCTCTTAAAATGATCTATTTTAACTGATTGCACTTCAAAAGTACCCTTAAATCACAAACTACAATACTAATATTTTGACACAACAGCAGGGAAGTAAAAAAAGGCAATGACAAATATGTTACTAAAGGCTGCTATTGTCACCAACCCTGCTGTGGGCGGCAATGGATTTATCACTTACCAGGGTACTCCTCTGGGAATTCCTCATCAAGGTCTGCAAACTGAGGCTTATCTATGTGCCCAGTTGAGTACGGGTGCACAGAGGTGCCATACAGCACCAGTGACCACTCCTTTAGCTTGCCTGAAAAGACAAGATGACATTTATAAAAGTTATCCTAAATAGAGGTATTTCGTTATCTCCTTGCGGTGGGTAAATTGGGGTGTTCTCATATTTATATTGTAGAGTTACTGGTATAATCAGGTCACACTATAAACCCGACTACATTTTTACACCCTGCATTTTCAGAAACCACCGCGAAACGTTTTAATGATACCCAAGGAAAGCTAGGTAGTTTATATGGCATTACAGTGACTGATGTAACAGCTTTTAAGAACCTACTACTCTTCATCTGAGACAGTAAATTAGTGGGTAATTTCAGTTACAAAATTCACGGCTTCCCGAGCAACATGCATGGCCCTGATGGCACTTTACCTATTCCAGAGAAAGTTAATGGCTCTTCTGCTTCTTCTGTTGCCATAACATAAAAATCAATGTTAAAAAAAAAATGAATACAACATGATTCAGTTAAAGAAACTATTCACACTGTCATACCAGGCACTTTCTGGCTGCGAAGTTGTGAAGGTGAGTCATAGATCTCTAGGACCCAGTCGCCAGCTGCCTTCTCTCCCCAGCAGTGGGTGGTCATAAACTCCCAGTTCTTAAAACCCTCCATGGAGTGATCAAACAACCTGTGCATCAGAAGTACACACAGTTACAAACACACAGACACTTATCGGATGAGGAAGTGTTTCAAACACTGCAAATACAAGAGCAAACAATCAGAGCCTTTAATGAGCTATGCGCAGTGTACAGTACTGAGATTTACTAGAGGCTAAGTAAACCTGTGAAAACTCTGAATTCTGATTGGTTGGAAGATGCTGATTCACTTTTTATGAGCAAAAACTGTTGATAAAGTGTTGTAAACATAAACTCAGTGGCCACTTTATTTGTCACACCTTGCTAGTACTGGATTGGACCTTCTTTTGCCATCGTGGCACAGATTCAACAAGCTGTTGGAAACATTCCTTAGAGATATTGGTCCATACTGACTTGATAGCATCACACAGATGCTGCTGATTGGTTGACTGATGTGAATCTCTTGTTCTACCGCATGCCAAAGGTGTCCTGTTGGATTGAGGACCATTGAGGGCATTTGAGTGTAGTTAATACACTGTCACATAGAAGAAACTGGTTCAAGAGGATTTATGCTTTGTGACATTATTCTGTTGTAAGCTGGATAGATGGTACGCTGTGGTCATAAACCAATAGGCATGTGGTGTTTAAATGATGCTCAGTTGGTACCCAGGGGTCCAAAGTTAAGAACCTGAGGTTGAACCATTATTACAAAGCAGAATGATCCATTTGCATTCCAAATTCTGACCCTACTCTAAGTCAAAGAGAAATTGAGACTCATCAGATCAGGCAACATTTTTCCAAATGTTGCCGACCAATCTACTGCTTTCCTATTTTGATCCAGCTTCAATTTCCCATTTTTATCTGACAGTAGTGGCACACAGTGTGGTCTTCTGCTGCTGCAGCCCATATGCATCAAGGTTCAATGTGCTGTACATTCACAGATGCCCTTCTGCATATTATGGTTGTAACGAGCGGTTATTCGAGTTGCTGCTACCTTCCTATGACCTTAGGAAGGCAGTTCTCTCAAAGAGCTCCCACTCACTGGATATTTTCTCTTTTTCAGACCATTCTCTGTAAGCCCTAGAGATGGTTGCGTGGGAAAAATTCCAGATGATCAGATCAGTTTCTGAAATACTCAGACTGCCACAAACAACCATGCTACGGTCAAAGGCACCTTTATTCCCCATTCTGATGTTCAATTTGAACTTCAGCAGGTCGTCTTGCTCTTGTATACATGCCTAAATGCACCCAGTTGTCGCCATTTGATTACCTGATATTCGATATTTGTTTTAACAAGCGGCTGAGCGGGTGTTCCTATTGAAGTGATATATTTGCCACTGTTCAACTGCAGGTAAACTGTAGATGGTAAACACCAAGCTTCAGCTTGAGGTCTTAGAGCCAACAATAACGACCAAAGATGGGATAAAACCATGAATATATTACAGTTAAGTGATGAGGACTGTATGATGGGCTGAGGGTTGCTTTGCTTTTTGAAGGGAGAGCAGCTGTTTTTCACATAAACCACATGATTTTTTTTATTATCTTAACACATTCCCATCTGTTGTCAGTTGATCATATTTTTCCTAAATTAACCAGACAAACTGTGGGGAGTACTCCACAGCAGACCAATGAAAAAGAGGTCTTAGCTGACCTAAAGTCCGGCGATGGTATTAATTTAATAGAAAATAAACAGATGAAAGAATTAATAACTGAAGATCAGAAACAGTGTACTTCAGCCCATAGAAGTTGCAGATACTGCTGTTAGGTAAGGAGTTTAATTTGATTTTCATTCATATTCAAATTAATTTTCTTTTTAATAGAAATACTCTGGCACTGGCAGCCCTCATCATCATCACCACACAAACTTCAAGCTGTTCCTGTCTGTTGTGGCACTCAACTGCATGCTCTTTGGTTGTAGTAAGTGGACTTTGGACATATTCAGATAAACATGCAACTATATGAAAGGACGTGGCAGGCATGAGTCAGAAAAACTGGTGGATTGAGCAAGTTTTTTTCTGAAGAGTTTAAATTATACAATTGAGTCCTATAAGCTCAACGTAGCTTCAAGCTATGTTGATCTTATAGGACTCAGATGTATAAGCTATAGAAGCTAATAGCTTCTATAGCTTATACACAAAATTGTTTACTCTGTGTTTTATGCTAAAGCAAAATGAATAAGTGGAATAAAGCCATTTTAAGCCTGTGCAAAGGAAGCCGTCTTACCTATGCATTCATTCATTGGTTATTTTAAGCTCCCGAACTTGTTCAGAACACTATTTCAGTGCATGAGCCGCAAGGTTATATTCCTACTTAGGAGCTGACTGATTGATTCTTGACTGATAGATATCAACTACCTTCTATAAAGGTTTAACAGTTTTTTTGGCAGTGCCGGTATTTTTTATAATGTTCTGTGAAATAACACAGCACTGTTCTGTGTTTTCTTCAAAACGACAGCACGTAAATTACTCAGTTTGATGACAAGTGGCTACAGAAGCATCCAGCCCAACCTCTGGAGCTCAAATATAAAAAAATAACAATAATTTAAGAGAGTAATGCAATCACACTTAGCTTGTTCTAAACTTCAGAGGGCCTCCTTTCTTATTTGAAGTTCTTTCTTGAAGTGCTACTAACTTTTCCTTTGAAGAAAAAGTATCTCCACCAGTGTGTCATTTATCTGATTTACTCCACACAGCTAAAGCTAAAGGATATACAGCCAAAGACCCTGAGCACTGCAGTGTCTCGTTTTAGGTTCCCTATGGCTGAAGTTTTGGAGCCTCCTTTGTTGTGATGTCGCACACAGTAAAGAAGGTTTTTAGCCTGTTAAAGATGACGGGGTCACAGTTGGCATTGTTGTAGACTCAGCAACTTACGGCTGCTTCCTTATTCACAAGATATCACCACACAAGATATCTCCACATGTTCTATTTGGGGGATTTTATGGAGGATGCCCTTCCTGACATAACCCCTTAAAATTCATGTAATATCTCAGAGGGCCCGGTGGCGCCAGTGTCTGGCAGCCTCGCCTCTGTCAGTGCGCCCCAGGGTGGCTGTGGCTACAATGTAGCTTGCCGTCACCAGTGTGTGAAGGTGTGTGTGAATGGGTGGATGACTGGATGTGTAAAGTGCTTTGGGGTCCTTTGGGACTAGCAAAGCGCTATATAAATACAGGCTATTTACCATCTAAGTGCCCGATGCCCTTGCCAGGATTTATATTTGCAGATGACGAGCAAGTATAGCCACCAAAACACAAGTTTGTGGTGCAGTTTCTCTCTTTAAGCTGGTTTGAAAAATCACACCAGAAGAAGCAGCAGCAGCTGGAAATGTTTAGGAGGAACCTACAGTACTGAATGGGCCAATCACAGATCCTATGGACTGTGTAATTACATTTCTAAAGAGGTGCACATTACGTTTTTATATATATACATATATATATACATATACATATACATATATATATATATATATATATATATATAGTTTCAGAAGGAATTGCAATTATTAGGTACCGATGTAGATTTATCGCTAACATATAAACCCCTGTTAGACTCCTCTGTCATGACAATATGCTTTATAAATAAATCCCTAACCCAAATATTAAACAGATTAAGGTCAGCTATTCTTCCTTAGATGGAACGGCACAAACCCGCTGGGCTACCAAAAATTATTCTCAAAGGCGTTGGTTTGGCAATGTATAATATACACATGCATGCATTTTTTAAAAAAAAAACTAAATTAAAAAAAAATACATAAAAAGAAAGTGAAAAAAGTGATCTTTTATTTCAAGTTCATGAAGCTGAACCTTTGAAAAAAATCATTCACAGTAGCTTCTGTACCTGTTGGCAAGCAGCTGAGACTTTGTCCCTGAGGGTGAAGTCAGGTTGATTGACAGGTCCCCACGGCGAGGGTGTGTAATCGTGATGCGTACGACCACATGCTCCAGGTAGATCACGTGATGGTTGGGGTTGTCAGTGCATCCTGTCGCCTTGTACACGGACCGAACCACGTGCTCTGGACGGATGGTTCTGGAGGAAAACAGAGTGTAAACATCAAAAGAACCAACATGCTGCAGCACAGTTTAACCACTTTAAGTTTTTCAGAATCAGAAAACTTTGTTATTCCCAGAGGAAATGATGTGGTCACAGCAAGGACAGCAGTGAACAAGTACCACTATCACAAAAAAGCTCCAATAAAAAAATATACACAATATATAAAATAATAATATAAACTTGCAGCTGTGGCGTCTCTCTTACCATACTGACAGTTATTTTCTCTGCAAGGGATGTGCAGGATTTATCTGCCCAATATCACTCTACATGAACTGAGGCATTTTAAACCTTAGACTGTGGCCGTCTCCATAGCGATACGGCTCTAATTGCCATGACACAATTAATGTAATTATAAAGTTTCACTTCACTTCTTTTGATTTAACCTCCGAAAACCAAAGGGCATGCAAAAAAAGAGAGAGAGAAAAAAGTCCATATTAATATTTCTCATTTCTTGAACCTCACTCTGCCAAAGAAACCAAGAACCTGAACACGATAAGAAAGACAAAGAACATTATTTGTTCGGTCTGCTATGCACGGCTCAGCAGCAGAAAGCTCACCGAGCAGCCAACATAAACATCTAATGGCCCCTTGAATAACATCTGTGCTATGATTTAATAGAGCAGCGATACAGCACCAAAACCTGGACGAGTCCACAAGAGGGGACAATGAAAACCATCTTGCCAGCGCAACACTTTGGAGAAAAGGAGTCACACATGGAGCAGCTGAGCCAACTTAACACATCAGCTCACTGCTGCCAATGGATTACATGCAGCGTTTACTCACTGGAAACTAAAACATTACACTTTCTTCAAAACATTACAAAAATGAGTTACTAAAATAATTTCTTGCAGGCTGGAGGGGGTTGAGAGAACAGCCATTGAGTTCTGTTGTTTGATTATATATTGAATAGAATAGAATAGAATAGCCTTTATTGTCATTGTACAGAGTACAACGAAATTGGAGTGCCACTCCCTTGGTGCAAGTTTCAATAATAAATATAAATGTAAAATATAAAAAGTACAAAAAAAAAAACAATCGTAAGTACTCAAACAATAGTATGTACAATATATACAGGATAGCAGCATTAATATAATGACAGTATGAATAGCAGCATAATATAATGACAGTGACGGTATGGAATAGGTTCAATTGTTTTTGTGCTTATTTACTACGGTGATAGCTCTGGGAAAGAAGCTATCCCTGAATCTGTTTGTCCTGGTTTTATGTGACCTGTACCGTCGGCCTGACGGTAATAGTTCAAACAGTTGGTTGCTGGGGTGAGAGTGGTCCTTGATGATATTGCCAGCTCTGCTGAGGTACCGAGAGTTTGCAGTGACCTCCAGGCTGGGCAGAGAGCAGCCAGTGATCTTCTGGGCTGTGTTGATGACCCTCTGCAGTACTTTCCTGTCTGCAGCTGAGCACCCTGCATACCATGTTGTTATGCCGTACGTTAGGATGCTCTCTATGGTGGCTCTGTAAAATGTCACCAGCAGCCTCTCCTCCAGGTTGTTCCTCCTGAGCACTCTCAGAAAGTGGAGACGCTGCTGGGCCTTTTTAACCACCGCTGTAGTATTTGCAGTCCAGGAGAGATCATCAGAGATCTGCACGCCCAGAAACCTCATGGAGTGTACCCTCTCCACACAGCTCCCGTGAATGTAAAGTGGGGCCGGGTCTGCTCTGCCCTTCCTGAAGTCCAAGATAAGTTCTTTAGTTTTCGTGGTGTTCAGTTGGAGGTTGTTAACTGAACACCACTCAGTCAGTCTGTTGACCTCATCTCTGTAGTCCGACTCATCCCCCCTTGAGATGAGTCCAACCACTGTGGTGTCATCCGCGAACTTTATGATGGTGTTTGAGAGATGGGTAGGGGAGCAGTCGGATGTGTAGAGCGTAAACAGGAGGGGACTCAAAACACATCCTTGTGGAGACCCGGTGCTGAGTGTGATGGTGCTGGACCGGTGGGGGCCGAGTCTGACAGACTGTGGTCTATTTGTCAGGAAGTCCTTGATCCAGAGGCAGATGGGGGTGGAGAGTCCCAGGTGAGACAGTTTCTGGACCAGGATCTCCGGGATGATATGATTGAATGCTGAGCTGAAGTCCAGAAAGAGCATTCTCACATAGCTTCCTCGGTGCTCCAGGTGACTCAGCGCAGTGTGGAGCGCTATGGTGATAGCGTCCTCGGTGGAACGATTTGTCCTGTAGGCAAATTGGTGGGGGTCCAGAGTGGGAGGCAGACCGGCCCTGATGTGCTGACAGACCAGTCTCTCAAAGCACTTCATCACTACAGGCGTAAGTGCAACAGGCCTGTAGTCATTTGGGCTGGCCACAGCTGTCTTATTGGCGATGGGGATGATGGTGGAGGTTTTGAGGCAGGGCGGGACGGTGTTTGATGACAAGGAAAGGTTGAAGATTTTAGTGAAGACTCCGGTCAGTTCGTCAGCACATGCTCTGAGAACCTTTCCATATTGGAAACTTTTTTGAAAGATTCAGTTTTAAGCGTTGCAATCACGACCACGACATTTTCTAGTTATGAAGCCATGCGGTACAGATGTTCATCTTTGCCAGTAAAATTGCCCCGAGGCAATTACAAACTAGCCCGTGATATCAAAAGCGATTCCAGGAGCGACACTTCCTCGCATTTGGCTCGATAATTGATTGAGAACAACAGTAACAAAGTGGCTTATTTCATTAATAAAAATAATCAGCTTTGGCTGTTCAGACCGTGTAATTAATGCTGGTCTGCTGATTATTAATTACTGCTAAAAAACATCAATTTGTTGTGACTGATGTGTTTGCAAAAGGCCAACACTGGCCACCAAGATGAAAGTGATGATTTCCGCTGAGAAATGCTGCTTAAATTACCCGAGCTGGTACGTTAAATTAATCTGTCTCACATCGGTTAGAGCGGTGAAGAAAGGAACGACGGCGATTTATAATTAAAAGCAGCACATGAGCAGCACACATTTTCCTGAATGCGGAGAGGAAAATAATCTACGATAATCTTTCCATTTCCATTGTCCCTCATCTCTATCTGAGCGTTTCCATAATGGAAGTCTGAGCAGCTAATTGACGCAAATACTTTTACATAAAGTACAAAACAGAAACAACTGTTGGTGGTGAAGCAGATTAGATGGAGCGAATAACAGTGAACACACTGAATGTCCGTTTTGATGACCATTTGGAAAGCGGTCAGCGGTAACATCTGGGGAGTCTGGAGCCGACAGAACAGCTCTGCTCTATGACACCGCACAGATAGCTGAACCGTGCGTGCTGGGACCGAGCAGATGCACGGCTGATTACCACCAGTCTGATTGCACTCGGATCATGCAGTTTTCCTGCTGCATACTCCAAGTGGTGCTGAGATCAGCTGCAGACAGACATTACCAAACGTGGTCAGAGGGGCCAGCCAGAGGGTGTGTGGGAGCACAGCAGTGAGGTGATGACTGCACTTATGTCGCAAGTTGCACTAGAAGCACAGAATACACGCCCAGAGAGATGTGGCAGCAAACTAACTGCACATGTGTGCCTGCTGTCGTCTTTTCTTTATTTTTAAACAAACTCTTGGGTTTATGGAGGAGGTCGTTTCGCTCCTTTTGGGACGAATCCAGATTTGAAAATGTGTCACAGATAAAACTTTTATGATTGTTTTGCCTTCACTTCAGAAGCAAAAAAAACAAAAAACAATACAACGCCTTTTGTTTCTGGTGATTGCTTACTTTCTTCTTATTGTGGCTTAATGGAAGTGTTACTTCTGTTCAAAAACAATGCTTTAATCCCATTCACAGCACATATATTTCTTCATTACCCACCAGTAAGGATTGCTTAACACAACAGCCTCCAACAGGAGTTAGACTTTTACATAAGCCTCATATGGGCTGGCTTGTGCACTGGTGCAGAACAGACAGAATGACAGTGATAATGGTGCAGTCGCTGGCCACTGAGCCTTCAACTGAAAGCAAACCAGTTCGGGGCCCAAGTTCAGCCAGCCTGCCTAACACAGAACAGAGCTCAGGCTTCCAGCTGCATCAAGAATAACAAGTTGTGAAGCCCTGGCTCTCTCTATGCAAGTGTGTGCACATATGCGTGTGTGTGTACACACACACACACACACACACACACACATAGTAAAGGTCTTATGTGAGAACCACCCTGCCAGAACTAATGCTTGGCCCCTATCAAGGTACAGCTTGCACAACTGCACTCTGAAACACATGCCAGTGCAAAACACCAGAGAGAGAAAGAAATAAGAAAGAAAATAGAAAGACAGTACAACTGAGAGGGGGGAACAGATTGAAACAAAGAGTGGGGGCGGCAGGGGCTCTCACAACAGCTTACAAAATCTGACTTAGCCAGAATGAAAGCATATTTAATAAGACTTGTTGGTATATGAGGACACTAGATGGGATCAGATTCCTTTGTGTCATAGAAACTGTACATATACATATACTCTTTTAACAAATCACCCTAGCAGTAGACATCCATGATTATTTAATGCAGGAACACCAAGCTTTTAATTTAATTGGCAAAATTTTAAAGCTCTTTTAAAACTGTTGCTACAAAGCTGGATCACTCCAGCTTTGTAGCAACAGTTGGGGGAGGCTGTTTCCCATATCCCGTGCTTCCTTAGGGATCATTTTGGAATACCAACTACGAACATCGCTCATCAGCTTACAGAGTTTAATGATGCTTTTGTGACTGAACGGAGTAAAATTCCTGCAGCCAGGTTCCCAAAGTCTGATCTCGAATCTGCTTCAAGTGTTTTGTCCACATACTTATGACTTATAAGAGATTATGCAACCTGCCTTATGTTTTACCTGATTTGTCGGTCTGCACTCTCCACACAAACATGTTGAGTGGGAACTTGCTTCCATCGCTCCGCCTCCTTCACCATCGCCTCGGCATCCATCAGGCCGAAACCATACAGGTGGCTGACTGCAGGAAACAGCAGAAAGTCACAGGTAGTCAGGCCGATTTATTCGATTGTTTTTGGCTACGAACAGTTTGTCAGAAGAGGGTTACATCTTAAAGCTCCTTAAGAAGATTTTGCGTTTTTAAGCAGCCACAGTACAACATCGGCGTCAACATCCTTTTACAGAATCTGGCCTCACTGGGTAGCACCAGGTTGGACGAAAGAGGGGTTTATTTGAGTCACTGTTGCCTTCCTATCAGGTCAAAGCAGTCTGACCAGTCCTCTCTGACATCAACAAGGTATTTTTACCCAGACAACTACAACTCCCTGGATATTTTCTTTTTTTTGAAGCACTACGCCACATTCAAAGTCACCTAGCTCCTGTTTTTTGTTTTTAAACCATCGGTCAATCTCATAACCAGTCTTCAAATGACCATAATAAAAGGCAAGCGGTTTCATAAAGAAGAGAAGATGACTTTTGAGGTTATGTCTGATGTGTCACAGTAGCACAAAGCTTTCACCAAGTACGGGTGTCTGAAGACAAACAACAAAAAGAAAAAAAAAAAAAAAGCTCCATTTAAATTGTACGTGCTTCACATAACCATAGCTCCTCAACAATTTTGGTCTAGCGGGAAAATTCAGATGCTTCCTGACAGATGAGAATTAGTCCAGACGCCGCTATAACACTTGGGTGATAAAGGGTTAAATCACCTTGTTCCTCATTGTGATGCTCATTGTGAACTTAAGCAGGTCATCTTAACCACACCTACACCTCAAAACTGAGCATGTGATTGCCTGATTAAATATGTTAATGTGTTCATGAAGAGGTGTGCCTAATATAGTGGCCGATGAGTGTAGTTGCTTTTAGAGTCCTACAATTGTTGCCCGAGAAGAATCAGAACGCGTCAACCAAAGTGAAACTCTATCACGTACGTTTTAAATGCCCCTCTTAGTCAGAAAAGAGTTAGAAAAAAATAAGACTGCTTATATGTACAGCTAATCAAATATGAATTCCTTTCATACTTCCTCACCCCTCCTCCTCTCCTCTGTCACTTGGAAAATCTCCAGGCACACTGGGCCTGCAGCTTGGCTGACCCTTAGTTCTCCCTCTCTTGGTTTCTCTCCAACACACACACAATAATACACACACACACACACACACACACACACACAGGTACGCACTCAAAGTTACAAAATAGCACCCACCACATGGACCCTGACAGATGGCAGCTGGCAGCGCCGTACTTAAGCAAGCAAGAACAAGACATTTTTGGAAACTTCTCATCAGCCGCCTTCAGAATAATCTAATAAAAATATACATTTTCACAATGCAGTAATTGGTTAGTTAAGATAAGATCTGCTGAAAAAGAAATTCCTTACATCATCCTCCTGTGTTCAAACTGATCTGACTTTTCTAACACAGAGCTGTTACGTTTCCTTTTTACCTTTACCGTCAGCTCCACCTGCTAGAGAAACAGCTCAAAGGAAGCTTTATGTGAAAGCTCTACTGGCTCTGTTCTGTGTAACGTTTATTTGTTTGTTTGATATTCTGGCGGTATGAAACGAAGAAGCGCAGATTCCCAGCAGTAAATCAAAAGCCTCAAACAAATATCAAACACTTCTAGGGGGGGCAAAAAGTCAGCTTTATAAAGACAAATTCCAATTAAGTTAAATCAACTTTATTTCAAAGACGTTTTTTAATGATTATCACCCATCCAGACTTCAAACACCGCTCAGTGAACTTCTTGAAAATTAATTAAAATCAGTCACATAGGACTTGTAACCGATTATTTTTATTGTGTAGAGGCACTGATAAGATATTGAAATTCAATGTGGTTCATGGTTGAGAAAACACTGTGGTAGATGGTCTGAATTCATAAGCAGATATATTTCGATGCTCTCTTTTTGAGCAAGAAGTAAACAGGTTTGGATGCAACAGAGATTCAAGAATTTTACTGCTTTCATTTACGTCTGAGTGAGTGAGTGAGTGAGTGAGTGAGTGAGTGAGTGAGTGAGTGAGTGTTTACCATTGTAACCAGCAGCATTCGTCTTCCAGTCAGGAGCGCTGAGGTGTCCGGCTCTAGAGGTTTTCACAATGATATGCTGAACGTCTCTCCATGATAGCAGAGGACTAGCAGAGGAAAACACAAATAAAAAGAAATAAAAAGATTTATTAACGAAAAAAAGAAGAAGAAACTTTGCTTAGCTGTCCTACACTACCGCTAAATATTTGAACTGCCTTCACAAAAGCAGGAAGTTATCCAGGAATGATAACGTTGATTAGACATTAAAAAAGGCAGAATGGAGATAAAGACAGACAGACAGATCTTTGTTGTGAGAGTTAACAATCAGACATCATCGTGGCGGGGAGGGGAGGAAGAGGCGGCCGTTGGCTAGATGAAAGGAACGTTGGGAAAAACAAATCCAGTACAAAAGGTGAAGCGGGTTAAAAAAAACAAAGCAGAAAGACGAAATGTAGGTAAAGAAAAATGAATATACAGTAGGTGGAAAATTACTGAGAGAGAAAATTACAGAGGGCGTAGATGCTTGTTCCATCTCTAGTTTCTTAGATCTCACGTGAGATCCATTACAGGATGGCAGCCATGTGTCTCAACTCCTTTGATGTCCAAATGTTACATTAAAGGAAAAAAAACCAGGAAGAAGTGGGTCACCAAGTTTCCTGGGATTCCCTTCCATCTCATATGCTGGCCAGATGCTCTGTTCTCTCCCCTCATGTCACTCCCTCACCATCTGAGACCTCCAGAATTTGCAATTCCCCAAAGCTTTTGACCTAAAACTATGATTTTAGGCTTTCAACCTCACATTTTAGTGTTAGAGCCTAACAAAATAGACCGATATCTGCCCCAATTTCGGGCAGATATAGACAGGAACGAGGCTTGTTGAGTTGCTAACATTAGAGGAGCTACCTGCGGTCTGTGAAACCTGCTGTACAGAGTTTTGTTTCACCGCCAACTGGCTATGCCTGTGATATATGCCTCCAAGGAGGAAAGCAACACTGATGGTAACCTGTGTTTGTCGCTAATGGCTTACTTATTAGAATGAATGCAAGATAGATTAACTCTTCCTAACGGTTTACCTCGTATACTTATTCATCCTGATAGTGCACCAATCAGGTCAGGCAAACAAAACATTGTGTAACAAACCAGCATAGCAAATAACCAGCAAATAAATAAATAAATAAATATAGATAAAAAAAAAACAAAAAAAAAAACAAAAAAACAACCAAGCCACAGAGGAGGTGCTAGCGGCTGGTGCTGTGCGACTCAAATGTAAACAAATGACCCCACTGTAGCGCTTGCTAGCTGTGCTCCACATGACAGAAAGAGCAAACAGTGACAAACTGACGCTTGCTTGGTAAAGCAGGACTATAAGCAGTTCGTTAAAAAGCTCCAACATCCCAGGTAGAAAATGTTTGTGGGTTTTATTGTGTGACAATTTTGTTAGAAGTTTGAGCTACTTTAGTTATTGCTAATCATAAGTGTCATGCAGCTGTTTTCATTTCCATGTAAAAACACTACAGTAGACTGCTGCTGGCAGCTTGTTTCAATAGATTCACACTTTAAATGTTGAAGTGTGTCAGTGGTAACAGAAGCTCATTGATAAACATTACTCACATTTATAAAGTTACTGCCTACAAGCTAAAACCATTGATAAAACATTCACTACATTTTTAAATATTCATTCAGAAATATTGTTACTGCTAATTTTCTTAAAATGTGATATAATTTGGGGGCCATATTGTCTACCCCCCTACCCCTATTGGAACCCCAAAAAACACAACAACCAGCTGATCCAAGCAGGGCAGAGCATAAACAAGAAAATAAAAAAAACTTTAAAAATAAAATACATGTGATGAATGTTTATGTTTCATGTGTCTCATCAGGAACAAAAAGATTTTTTAATATCCAATTTTTTTAAGTCTTAAAAATTCCACACTCGTCAGGTTCCAACTTGGACCCAAGCAAACCCTAGAATACTTACTTAAAAATAAATAAATAAAAAAAATCTTTTAAGAGCTTAGAAAAAAAATCTGTCCAGCATTTCTTTCTTTCAAAACGCTGATTTAATATAAAAGATGGACACAGTTTCTGGGTCTGATCAGTAAAACCAATGCAGAAACAAAATCTTTCTAGAAGGAAGTCTGAAGGTACGGCTTAGAAACGCCTTCAGAGACTTAGATGAGAAATTATTTGAAGCATCCTGTTTATGTTCAATTTCAAAAGTCGCCAAAAATGTATCTTTGTTTCTCCTCTGATACGTCGACTTCTACCTCCATCTTTGCTGCTGAGGAATCCTCCCATAGATTTTAATTTCACATTCTTTGACTTTGAACGCCCCTCTAATAATGTCTCTAGTAGTAGCGCCTTAAACCTGCATTATTTATGATTGCCAGCAGAGGTTGAACCCCCTGATTGGTTAGCATCTTAGAAAATCTCCCCTCTGCCCCCTGTCATAAGAGCTCAATAAATAATCTCCTGATGGGTTAATGGGTCTTTATCATCATTTTTGTGTCTTATTTAATTCCAGTGTGATGTTTAGTTTGTGAATTATGGCCCAAATTGGAGTAAAGTAGGTGATAAATTATGTTATGGTTTAGGGCAAGGCTCCGTCGGGATTGGCAAGTCTCTACTATATGAGCAGGAAGTGTCAATGAGCATCTCAGTCAGATCCACCCTTTAGAAAGCACGTTAGGCACAAAGCATCAAGATGGTGTTCAACTTCCTCAGCTCGAGGTCTTAAGACAGGACTTCACTAACCTACAGCTGACACCACGGAAAATATAATCAAATTCACTTAGTTATAAGAGTTTATAGTTTAAGCACTTTTTGCAGGACATGAGGACGATTAGACAAAAAAAAGGAGATTTTACAACACATTTTCTCTTTTTTCCCCTTTTTAAATTTCTAATAAAATCCAGAGAAAAGAAATCCCCACAATGCCAAGAATGCAACAAGACATTTACAAGCTGTTACACATGCCCAAAACTCACTAATGCTCTCGATGAGGCCAGACTTGTAATTGTAGAACAGACCTAATGTCTTAAAATAAAGTCAAGTAAGAAATAAATAAGGGATGGCAGCACAAATAAGTCCAATGAAAAGTCAGAATAATTAATGGTCAGATCAATATTAATAGGCTTAGCTGCCAGTGTGTAATTATGGGTCCATAAATGTTTTATGGTCATTAATTAAAAGTGACTTTGGCATCGTTATCTAGGCCATGACTGCCTTCCCATAAACAAGCCAATACTAATTAATGGAACAGCTCACATGCTGGGGGAAACCAGCAGCAAATCAGACATCTAATATAGGTTTCTTGGTGCTTCTCTCAAGCGTAATTATGGCTGAAAACACACAGGGGCAATCTGAAGGGAGACAGCTAAAAGCACAGTGACAGAAGAACGAGAAGTGGGTGAAGCAAAACACTAAGACTCCATCTATTTTCTACTCTTACTTCAGTCCAGTGATACAGTTTTTCATGCCACTCTCTTTAATTTTAAATCTGAAAATGTAGGGGGGGGGGGGGGGGGGGGGGGGGGGGGGGACTGAAATCCATCTGTCCCTGTTTTGGTTTCTTAAAATCTCCCAGTAGATGAGGTTCATATGTCAGGCAGCTCATTCTCATTTCTTGTTCTTTCGTCAGTGAAGCCTTTGGTCTCCACGTTCACTCTCTCTAACGTTTCTCCATTTTAAGGACACAAAGCTTGCTTTAAAAAGCTTGCCGTGCTAAATCTAGCACTCACTGAAACATCTTAAACTTGGCAAAATCCACAGAGAACATCTCACATGGGGCAGTTTTCTGAAGTTTCCCATTCCAATCTTTGCTCATACCAACAAAGATTGCCTCAAAACGGAGATTGTAGTGAAGTCTAGCATAAGGGCATCTTGATGTGTTTATCACAGAGTTTGCTCGCCCTCATTCACCAGATAAGAGCCGATATGATCAGTACGAGACAGACTTTTTCTAAACAGTTTACCCTTTTCGTCTTTCATCCTATCCTTTTTGAATAAATAGGCATGGAGGGAAAAAAAAGATTTTGGAGGAGTAAGAACACAGAGCATTGTGACTATAGTAAAGGCAGAGAAAGTACCACAGAGACGACGTGAATGCCAGCAAAAGAAGAAAGCAGGCAGACAAGAAACAGTGTGTGATAATCTTGTTGAGGAAACAGGCTTATGTGTCCAGCACTGCCTGGAAACGGAGAATATTTTCTACAGGGAGGATTTGGATTGGATTATCCAGGTTAAACGAAGTGACCTCAGCTAACTGAGCCGCTCAACATGTGATGATGGGCCTAATTCAGAGTCTCTGCACCTGCACTGTTTCCAATTCATGAATGTATCACACACTGAGCCCCTCAACAGGTTTAAAGTGAGAACAGGCCAGCACAGAGCACCCAGGGCTTTGAGAAGACATGAACGCTTAACTGAAACCAACTGGGGGACAAAACAAAGAAAAACCTGTTTGTTCTTAATATCTGTCTCCTATTTTTCTCATTTCACTTCTTCACATTGGCACTTTAGTCAAATCTAAAAAGAAAATAAAAAGTCCCCGGGAAAAAGACGCCCAAAATGTCCTATCTGCTTGTTACAAATAGCTTAAAAATCCAGTAAATCTTTAGTGTTGACCTTATTCTGCCAAATTAATTTAGCTGGCACAGTTTGGGTCCACTTGACCTGTTATGGCTCGGTCACACTAGTAGAATGAGATTGGATGTAAGTGTGTGGTTGCAATCACTCTCACACAGGTCGACAAAGGTTTGCAAATAACTATTGTCTAATTTATTTTTTAACAAAAGTGTGCTAACATACTAACATGCTGAGTGTGTTGTCTGCTTCTAATTGTGGACTCAATTCAACTGGTTGCCAACTGCTTGTATTCTTTATATACTTGGATATAAAAAGCTGAAGGTTGCTAAGCACCTGTGTCATTCAGCAGCAGCTGCGTCACTATTTGTGGAGGAATTTCTAAATTTTTGCTTCACATCTGTGGGCTTTGAACTGGGCTCTGAATGCAAGTAGTTTATGTGAATGCCTGTGTGTGCAGACACAAAGAGATGTTTACCTTATCATGGTTAAATCTCTATATTATTGCAAAAAGAAAAAAAAATGCAGATAACGCGACACAAACTGACAGCAGACTGATTGTCTTATTGCCGTTTGGTCACCTTCACTATCACACACCAGCGTAGTCACAGACCTGGTCCCCATCTTCAAAGCAACCGTTTCAAAAGCAGCGAGATCCAAGTTTGCTGCACACTGTTGCAAAAATTTTGGTTGTGCTGCCATCTCACTGTTAATGTAGCATTAGGGAGAGGTCATTACAAATACAAAGTTGTTTACAGTGATAACGCCTCCATCAACAGGGCACGAGGGGGTGACCGAACACACCAGCTCTCCAGATTTAAACCTGAAGGGGAGATTTTAAACCAATGTGTTTGGCAGCACTCTTCTAATGAGGGAATGTGCTCATCCATCCAGCAGAATCAATGCCAAGGTCTACTGGATTTTCTTTTAATTTGTCACATATCTGTGGATGTTCAACGCAAATTTCTGACAGTCAAACAGGCTTTACAGCAGCTAACAAGCATCCTGTATTCATGCATTTTTTTTTTCACCACAACGCACACTCACAAATATGCTGAGCTTAAAGTGCAGAAGCAGCAAATGTGAATGCATCACTGAACGGATGAAAGTTTATTGCACATTCAAAAACAGGCGTTTTTTTCTGGCCCACCATCCAACAGTAAGTTTACACGTCACTAGATGTGCCGCTGAAACTGAAAACAAGCAGATGATCTGTTATCCAGTATGACCTCCTCTTGTAAAACTCTTTACAGCTTCACAAATGTGGGCTGATAAAAAGAAAGACAGCATTTCCGTGTAATTAAATGCATCTGTCCTGCTGACTCTGACAAAAAAAAAAACAAAGAAAAAAAAAAAGAAGAGAGCAACTTCACGTGGTGCCTTTTACACACCAAAACAGGCCAGAGGACAAGAAGGCATTAGAAGGTGAGCACAGGGCAAAGGGATGAAGTGAAAGGATGAGGTTAAGTGGATCTTACTTTGCCTCCAGGGCCAAAGCAATTATCGCAGCAGCCATGGGAGCTGAGGCTGACGTCCCTGTGTGACTGTCTGTACACCGATGCCTCAGGTCTGTTGTGATCTGTGGAAAGAGAAGTGAAGAGAGTCAGAGGCAACAAAGAGACAGGCGCAGGATGATGAATCAACGTCAAAGATGATAAAAGAGAGGATGAGGAATCAGAAAGCCGTAAGCAAACAATGAAGGAAACCATGAGAAGGGCATTACAGAGGTGGAGGAAAGGAATCAACAATGACAGTACCGGGAAGACCAGAGGGAGAAAAAGACGGGAAGAGATTGAAGTCATGAGGATCAGCAGGATTTAGACACACCTGAAACTCTTTAAACTACCATTCCAGCTTTGATACGCTGCCTTTCTATAGATAACGCACACACACACACACACACACACTCAACACGCAAGCACACAAAATCACCAGATTCACAGGGAATAAGTTTAGTGTTAAAGAAGAAAGGAAAACACTGTAAGAAGTATAAAGTAGCATAAAAACGTGTTATTAAAAAGCTGCATGTTCCCTTTGATTGTATGGACTTTAAGCAGCGAACTAGTCAGACAGCTTGACAGTCAGTTAGCCAAGGAAAGCCTGGCTAACTTCCAGTCTTAGCCCTCATCAAAGGACCTTTTCTGGACTGAAAAGTTTGGGGGATTATCTGAAGAGACACACACATATACACGAGAACAGAAAGTGGTTCAATAGTATTAGAGTCGACAGTATGTGCCCAAGTAGATATGCTGACACTCATATATCAAATATATGAAGTTCTACTGTGAACAAAGAGTACACAGCCAGCGATAAATCATACACAGCATGCGTGTTCAGGGGTGTGTGTGTGTGTGTGTGTGTGTGTGTGTGTGTGTGTGTGTGTGTGTGTGTGTGTGTGTGTGTGTGTAGTAGCATCAGTATGAGGAATGCAACAAGACGCTGCCAGACAAGCCAACTCGAAGAGGCCAACAGGCACTGCTCATCCCAGCAGGTCAGCGGGACTGATGTGATTGATCTGAGTTAAACAAGGCTACAAAACTGGACCTACAAGCACACACGAGGCCAGGTTCATGTCAGTTTTTATCATGCTGCACCATACCTCCATCCATCCATCATTTAACTCTGTTAAAGGGGCAGCATTAAAGGCAGAGAAGCCTAAACCTCTCTTTCCCCATCCACCTCCTTCAGCTCTTTTGGGAGAAACAGATGTGTTCCCAAGCTAGCTGAGAGAAATAACATCTGCAGCATGTCCTGGGCCCACCCTGGAGTCTCCTACCAGCAGGTCATGCCTGGAAATACTTCACCTGGGAGGTGCACAGGAGCCATGCTGTATGCTTATTTGAAATTATACTATACTGGGTTTTCCTCCATCTATCCAGCCATCCATGGCAGCAGACTGAGCAAAAGAGAAGGGGAAGACCAAAGCATTCCCAGGCCAGTCAAGATACATAATCCCTCCAGCATGTCCTGGGTCTACCCCAGTGCCTCTTCCTGGTAGGACATACCCAGAACACATCACCCAGGAGGCATCCTAGCCAGACGCTTACATCACCTAAACTGGATCATTTGGATGTGGACAAATAAATGTGTGGTGTTTGGTGCGTAACTGAAATCATCAGTCATCACCCATTGGTGCTTATTTTCCTTCACTCAGCACTTACAATCTTTCGGTCGTAGTTCTCCCCGCTGCTGTAAGTGGTGGTCAGTGTAGACGAGCACTCCTCCAGATACCAGGGCTTGCGTCCGCTCTCAGCCGTGCTGGAGATGGAGATGGTGTAGATGGAATTGGTGTAGCCGTCACAGGAGCAGTGGTCTCTGCTGCGCCCGCCGTTTCCTGAAGCCCATACAAAGATGGAGCCGCGGCCCTTTCTCCCCTGACAGGAGAAGAAACAAGAGAAGGTTTTTATTAAAAGACTTCAAATTGTCTTTGTACTTGGAGGCAGTTGCTGCCCGCTAGACCTTTGGCTTTATTTTAAAATGATCTTTTAATGTATTTTAAAAATGAAAGCGATAGATTGAAGAATTGCTTGAAGAAAAAAGAAAAAACAAATCTTTACCAGCAACAGCAAAAGAGCAGAAAAAGATCAGAGAGAAGCCAGACATATTAAAGTCCTCAACGATCTTGTGGGTGTCTGGCAACAGAACTGATGTTATCTGATCCAAGTTTAGTAATCATAATGTTTTAACTGGCCAAGTACTGTGGATGTGTGTGCCTGCCTCCACCTAAAAAAAGAAAAAAAGATGTTGGCAATGCTTGGAGCCATGCTGTGTAAGTGAGGGTTTTTAGGATCTTGGACTGAGCGAGGTTCACTTCTGTCTTGTCACGTCACTGCAGCAGAGCATGCAGCATCGTTTACTGACTGACAGACGTTACTGGAAACTATTACGTTCGTTTTAAATTGCAATAATTGAGCTACAGGAAATTACATTAAAAAGATGCACGCTTTCCTGAACTGTACATTGCATTGTATGACGTCTGAAGTCTGACTACACTTCATTAGTAAAAACTATAAACTTAAATTTGTCAAATACTTTGTATGATTAAAAGGAATTGCATATCAACAGTAACTCAGGCTCTTCAATTCCCTTAATTCCACATTTTCTACCCTTCAACTCCGTTTTTGTTGCTTCTTGTTACTTTTTTTTTTTTTTTTTTTTTTTTTTTTTTTTTTTTTTTACGCACCGTCTTTCCCCTCTACTCAACATTTCCATTTTGTTACATCCTAGAGAAAGATACTGTGTTTTGCTTAGTATTCTGTGGCTTTTCTTTGAAATTGCCACGTAAACATCAAAGCAGTCACATTATAATGTGAAAAGAAAGCACTGAACAAATACAGACGACAGATCACGGGCATTGCTTGGCAGAAAGGAAGCCTTCACGACTTCAAGATGGGAAGTTTTTTATGTGCATGTTTTCCAGATTTTAGGCCCTGGTTACATGGGCGTAGAGAGACCGCCTCAACCATCTGAAAACAACCGGTTATAAGTAAACTGCATTCTTCGACTGACTGGTCAGTGGGTGCTGGAGGTTGCTGCCAGTGGCTGTGAAATCAGCTCCCGAAGCCCGAGCCATGCAGGCAAGTCAGAGACCTGTCAGTTCCTCCCTCCCTGCCAACCACTGATCGCTAAAGCAAAGTATGCATCCACTGCAGCACCGTATACCTCTTTGTGACGAATTTTATTCAGCAACTGCTAGCAGCCATTCATCAGCCAGTAAGGAAATACTTTTTTCCCCTATGTGACCAGAGTTTGCCACAGGACATAAACATAACACAAACCGAAAATACAAATCTTGGTGTTCAGAACATTTAAAAAAACAACAACAAACAAACAAACAAAAAAATCCCAGTCGTATTCAGAAAATCTTCCTAATGGAGAGCCCATGTTAAGGGTGAGCCTCACACTCACATTAATACAATTTTGCCTCAGTTTTTTCTTTTACCATTTCAGTTAGAAGGTATACTTCCACATTTGTTCAAACTAATTTTGATCTACACCGCGAACCCAGCGGAGACACGCTGAGGATGTCACAGTCAAAGTTCACCCAGGAGTCAGCAGAAGAGATCTCTGACAAACACACGGGTGCTAAAATTCACAACGTTTGTCAAGACACACTCGCACAATAAGCGCACTAACACACACAGACACACACAGACATAGAGCCAGGAATAAAAGGTAGAATGGAGTTCTTCAATAGGGGGCTTCTGTCAGGCAGCGATAAGCGAGCGAAGCCCTCTGTGAAGGGAGGGTATCAGACAGGAGCAAATGCTGACAGATGAGAGGGACGGAGAGCGCTTTGAAGAGCAGTTATGAAAAGAAAGAAGGGGACAAAGAAGAAGAGAGGACGATGAAGGAGAGGAGAGAGGCGATACACGGGATAAACAGCATTCATTAGCAGCTGAGAAAAATAAAAAAGCAATACCTCCACAAATAACCTTCATTAAAAGTTCTATTCATTAAAAAAATAACTGATCAAGTCAAATTAAAACAGCACTTCAGAAAACTATTGAAAAAAAAAAAATCTGCAAATGTGTTAATGGGATTTCCCTCTTACAAAATATACACAGGCAGTCTGATTAACACCTAAAACAACAATTCCCATTCAAACAATCGCATTTAAACTGGGACAAGCCAGGGTATCTCCCCACAGCTGTCAGTGTTATTTCTAACACCTTGGCTCTCTGTGATAAACTGCCACTTCAAGATATGCACAAGTACTTGTTACACTCACAAACATGCCATTTCCAGTCAGGCTCAAACGGTTGGTGGGCATGCAAGGACACACGTGCCCTACCCATACCAGTGGGACAGATATCCCCCTCACTTCACCTCATGTTAAAGGCCAGCCTGTCATCAACAGGCTGGCCTGTTCTTCTAACACTCACAGCCTGTTCCATCACTCTTTTCCTTCTCTCCCTTCCTTCCTGTTTTGCGACAGGAGCCTTTCGTTCTCATCTTCTAGAGTCAAGTCTGAAAAAGGTCCATATAACTGCTGACCAGCCCCACCGATCCCCCTCCCTCCCTGGATCACCCCTCAAAAGGTCAACATCTGCTTGCCCAGAATGGAAACAGCCACCTAAAGTAAACTTTTAATGTTAATGAGCACATTTGTGAGACATAACCAGTAAATGACTTCACCCCACTTAACCTCTGATATTGCTTTTTCGCTCCACTCAGCCGACATCACAACACCAGCTTGCAGTTATGCAAAACAGGCTATGAATATGTAAATGAATATATGCTAATAGAGCAGAGCTGCTCTCTAATGTCCGGAGGAGCTTCACAGGTAGAGATAGCCTGGAAGCAGCTTAGACTACAATTATATTAGCGTGAAATGCACATCTGCTTTGAGTGTGTCTTTGTGTGTGTGTTTACATCTTTTCTTGCCACATGAATACTAATGCCAAAGTCCTGTTTAAACAATGAATCACATGTTTACTTGTTTCTACATGTATACGAGAGTCCATGTGTACGTGTACCCACCGTGCGGATGCCATTGTCAAAGGCCTGCCTGGCCAGAGTTGCTGGTCCATCCACGGTCTTTCCGTCATCATCGGGTCCCCAGCTGGCACTATAGATGTCGATGTGCTGTGGGTTCAAGCTAAGAGATCTGGCCTCCACCATGTCCGTTACATCTCCATCCAGCATTCGCACACCTGATGCATAAACACAGAAATAAAGCATGCATTTGATCAAGTTAGATCAATATCTCAAGAATCTACAGAATAAGCTATAATAATAATAATAAGAAGAAGAAGAAGAAAAAATAAAAAGTAAAAAGTTTGTAAAACCTCTATAATTTCAAGCATCTATGGAATTACTGCTCATAACACGTAGCCTGATTCTGTTTCAACAAACAACTGGTGAAAAAACAAAACTAATAACAGAAAAATAGCTGAACCTTCATTCAACACACCGATTACCGTAGTTTTCGGGTCATAAGCCGCTACTTTTTCCCCCACACTGTGAACACTGCGGCTTATACTGACATGCGGCTAATGCATTTTTTTTTCATGCGGCCAAAAACATTTTGCCTGGTAACAGTAGACCAATAAAATTGATAAGTAGTATATATACGGTATATATTTTTACGGGTTGTTAAGAGACGTAATGTTGTGTGTGCACTGTTCCGTAAAAAAACCATAAGCAATGTAATTTGTGTGTTACCGATACGTACGTATACTTAAAGGTAGCCGTGTTACGGGCGCTGTTCGAGGAAAAAAAAGCATTTGCAGTATGTATTTTGTATGTTACCATAACGTTTATGTTACCTTACGGATTAAATTAAACGTTAAAAATCCTCACGTATAATATTTCTGTGTAAGTATCTCATATTACAAGTGAAACGCATACGGCTTAAAATCCGGTGCGACCTGTACAAGTACAAAATTGATTTTCTTTCTAAAATTAGAGCATGCGGCTTTTAATCAGGTGCGCTCTGTAGTCCGGGATTTACGGTAATTACAGTTCAGGCTCTCAATCTGATGTGAACTCGAGTTATATTCTCTTTCAGCAACATCCTCCATGAAATAATTATTGGGGCTGCTTCTTTATACAACTTTGAATTCTTTATTCCCTCAGTGATTTTTAAGGCATCCAAGAGATTAAATGCAAAGCAGCCCAAAACAATGATGCTCCCTCCACCATGCTTCACTGTGCGTTTGGTGTGCACAGTCAAAAGCTGAATAGGTCAAAGTTTTCTGGAACATCCAGTGTTTAAAAACAAGACATGATTCAGTGTTTTTGTTTTTATTTTTAAGAGCAGCTGACTCGAAATGGCTTATATGGCATAGAGGTGTTAAATGAGGCATGTTGAGCACAACGATTCATGTGTCACTAGTTGGTCATACTGTGTTCATCTATAATTGTAACTTGAAGGAAGATATTTTTTTAATGCAACATTAAAAATATTTGAAAATGTCATTAATAACATTTTTAAAGAATTAGGAGACACATATGTACAGCACATTTGTGCTACGATGTCCTTTGATGTCTAATGACATTTCAGTTGTCGGGTTTATAATGAATATAAACAGAAGCAGCTAATCTGTCGGTGAGATTATGATGTGCATGAGATATTAAAAAAACCCTAACATTTAGGGTGAGCCAGTAACTCTGCATAGGTCAATGACATTCACAAAAGCAGTGAAACCAGAAGTTCAGCAGTGGCAGTTCTCTTCAGCATCCTTTGAAATGCATTAGAGGTTCTTAACTCTTAATGACACTAATAAATCCTTATTAAGTAGGTCTCTGCTGAAAGAGATGTCATGTCAAACATTGTTGATAAAGTGCAAATATAACATATCGCTCACCTCCTATTCTGGCATTGTAGGCAATTCCCACAATGCAGTGGGAGTTGTTTGCAGCTGCAGCAACTTCACCCGCACACCGTGTGCCGTGTCTGGGGAAAGAGTGGGAATGAAGAAGCTTATTACAAAAATCTAAACACACACACACACACACACACACACACACACACACACACACACACACACACACACACACACACACACACACACACACACAGATCATGTAACTGAGCTGGAGAATGTCCCAGATGAGTAAATATATACACAAGCAGAATCACACACGCAAACCACCACATAAACATGCTGCATCTGAAGGGGAATCGACAGACGTGTAACCGCGCTTTTTCATGGACAAATATGTACATTTCTGCTGAAGTCATCATAAACTATACGCTTGAAGTGTACAAATGTAAGAAATGCTACAAATATTTCTGCAATTCTTGTTTTTTCTTTTCCCTGACAGAGGATGAAAGAGTAGGTACTTCATCATTTGTAATACTATCAGGACAAATGTTTGGAGTAGTCAATGTCAATGCTCCCCAAATGCGCACGCGCGCACACACACACACACACACACACACACACACAGGTCCTTTTGTGATATTTTCTGAGCACAGCATGCAAGTAATGTGCTCCCTACGAGCACACAGGAAATAAATGAAAAAAAAACTAGTATGTTAGACTGCTCACACTTCCTTTGACAGTTAAAAATACACACATGTACACACAAAAACACACACCAGGGTAACATTCCACCAGCAACTGCAGTGGTGACAATCGGCCCAGGCCAGGGACCAGCGTAAACAAACATGGCATGTTTGCGTCCGCCGCCTGCTCAAAAAACACCACTTTCTGGATCGACACAAACACACTCACACACGCATTCACCTCCTGCAGAGAACATCTGCATCATCCCGCCTCCCCCTTGTCCCGGAAACAGCTCTGACCGTTGCCACGGAAACCCAGCATCTAGCTATCATGAACACCCCCCGACCCCAGGGGAGTCAGAGCAAAGTTTGCTCCACAGATACACGATAGACTCAAATTATCTGTAATCACTGTCCTCACTTAACTAAGGTGCTGTGTTTCTGCTACTATTAATCTAAATAAATTTAAAAAAAGAAATACTTATAAGCAGAAAATCTAAATTGCTTCAACATCAAAGATTTCCAAACTTTTGGGGTCACAGTTTTCTCCCCACTGGGGGGCCACTTTCCCAATTTACAACCTCATAAACCTAACACTGGTAGGGCGAATGCCTATTTTCACATTAGAAGCGACTGGAGCCATTTCAATTTTAAATGTTTTCAGACTAAACACTTCAGATGTATGCGCTGTGATGTGTTACAATGATGTCAGAGTTTCTGCTCGTACAAAGACAAAATGGGTGAGAGTAAAGAACACACTATGCTGGCTTTGTTGCTGTAAATGGTTCCAATTTGCAGATTTGCACTTGAAAACAGAGCGCAATCCTTTACAGCAAATTATTTTGGGGACCCCTTTGCCAATAGTCATAGTAATGCTCAAATTTTAAGCATTATGTTTTACATGATAGGCTGTTTATCAAACCATTACCACTTGACAAAGCAACTTTAACATGACCTTTGTGTCACGCACTGGATCTTTTGATTTATGCTCAATTTAATCCAGCCTAGATATTAAATGCATATGCCATATGTAAAGGTCTGGTAACCTTCAGATTCTGTGTCCATGACACAGTGAAGTTAACACAAATGCAGCTGTGAGGGTTAAAGTATAACACATCAAATAGCTGCACATCAGTGATAGGCCTCTTTATCAAAGTTAATGAGCCAAGCTGCTGGCTCCTTCTTTCAAAATGCTTCAACAGTCCCAGCCCACTCAGTTCACTTCACTCCAGTAATCCATAAAATCGTCTGTGTGGCCGTCTCTCCAGTCTTTGTTTGCCTGTATTTTCCATTTTTTGCACATCTGTGTCACAGCCACTCGGGGTCTCTTAGTTCACTTAGAACTATGTATTTGTGCAATGAATGACTCTAAATGGGGCTGTTTCAAAAGAAGACAGAGTTTAAACTTTTTAACTTTGTAAAAAAAATTTAAAAGGGTAAAGCCATCAGATTTTGTTTTTGTTGCTTTTGGCCCCAGTGCAAAGTATTCTTGTTGGTTCTTTATGAATTAGGCTCAATATAATCTCTAATTTTTTTGTTTTTTATATTTCTTGGGATTGTTTCACCCCAATCCATCTGAATATTATTACTAAATCTTACATTTTCAAGTCACTTTGTCAAACAGAGTCGTACTGTTGTATAAATAGTGGTAACATCAAACCCAGCAAATGGGGATCCTAAAAACCTATGATCCTAATTGTAGGTTAATGAATAGGTTAAACAGAAAGAAAAATATTGTCCTATAAAATTTTACCTCCTTAACCTAATCCACAGTGTGTAAAACCACTCGATGTCAATACACTCATAGATTGTAATCAACTTAGAACTGTTTTCTTACCCCTCCCAATTCCAGTGTGTAATCCTACCTATGGTGGGACCACAGTAGGACAAACAACTCCGGCCACCATCTGTAGTGAGTGTAAGCTGTCAGTCTGCTTTTTACCTCAGCCATCAATATGTGCTCATGTTCAATTACTCAAAAAGCCTCCAAAGTTAATTTGTGAAATTAGTCTGAAATAACTCGATAAATCCGTGAATCCTTCTTCCGTCTGATGACAGCAATGCTAAGGTGAGTTGTTGTCGATTTCCAAACTTTTTGTCGGTACATGCAGCTGTTTTTGCTGCCGTTAGCCGCTGTTAGCTGTTAACCCAACATTGCTAGACTCACAGACACTTAGCTGGAGTTACGTTGGCTTATAACCAGCTGTTGTTATTAATTAGTGGCTTTTGTGAGCCATCTTGAGATTGTGAGGGACGCATGTCTAATGTACTGACAACAAATAATTGCAACAATATCTGGAAAAAAATGAGCATTTTTAATGCAGGTTGTTGTGTATCATAGAGCTCCGACTTTAGTACAATAGGTGAGGCTTGAAGATAATGGAGAGGATAAAATTTTATTATTGGATTGTCTCTTTGCGCTTTTGCTTTTTTGGAGAGGTGGACCCTTTCTCAGATGATAAAATATGTGAATGACCCTTTATATCTCGAGTCTGAAGGTCAGACACTAATTAAGTTTTGCTGGGAAGCCCCACGTGCACCTACAGTTTCTCTTCTCCTCCCAATTTGGCATTCTCAGCCACTGTATTCAAGATGAAGGGGCAACATGGTGGCTTCCACAAACTGACGCCCATTCCTATATATTTTTCATGGATTAATTCTAAGATTATGAGAATGCATCAGTTTGTAATTTCACACTAACTAATCAAAAAATTACAGACTGTACCTTTAAGAGCATCTAGGCTGATGCGATTTTGATATTTTTTCCCCCATTTTTGTCAAATTATATTTCAATAAACTGTTGGTAATATGCACTTTCACTGTTAAATAAATAAATGATCCAAAGACAATACTTCAGAGAGGAAGAAGGAGACTAATATAGTGATAATGCAGTTGTTTATCCCCTCCTGCTTGCTGCTTATACACATAGACATCATAAATCCACAAGCATTATGTAACTGCTGACAATAATCTGCATTTTGATCCCAGATGTAGTTAAATTTAGCTTATCCCTTTACATAGCTAACAGATTACGTGCCTCATGTATTCAGATAAAATTATCTGCAGAAAATCATCATATAGAGAATGATAAACTCAAAAAACAAAAATAAACCAGATTTCTGTTCCACATGCTTCACAGTCAAATATAAATCCAAACCCAAACAGAAACCAGCTCGTTAAGCTGCATCGTGGCCCTCATGTCTCTTTAAGACAACGTATTACCAGCAGGGACTGAGCCATTGCCACGGCACTTGAGCTGCTGTGCCAAATACACATACACACACACCCAAAAATCACTCACTGAGCCAAACTGGCACAAGACAAGTGCACAGGCAAGCGAGTTCCAAATTACTTCTTCATTCTCAGCTGACTGCAGGTTTCCCCCGACCTTATAGACAGTACATTTGCATAATGACTGAAACTAGCACCACTGAATGAACAATGGGCTCTGAGGTAAGTTTCTGAATCATTAATATGTAAACTGTCATGACCATTGACCAACAACCACTGATCAAAGCTCATTGATCATTGATCAGTGACCATGAGTACCGTTCACAGAGAGTTGGGGAATGGCTGCAATCACAGCATTGTAATAGGGCGAAAGATGTACCCTTAGGCCCCCTCCTCGATTCAGAGATGGTCTTTCCCTCTTCTTTGTAAATGGACTCTTTGACTCCCCGCTCAAACCAGCCTTCCTCCCTGTTCAAGATGTGTACATCCTTATCATTGAAAGTGTCCACTGGCCTGTAGGTGTTAATAGACTGCCGAGTCCTGGCCTGATGAGTTAGCTCTTCTGTATTGAGCCATCTGCTTCATCAGAGGTTGTTTGGTTTCCCCGATACACCACACTACTCTGTTTGTGTCGGGGGACCAGATCCTTGATGCGGACAAATTTTTAAAACAGCGTGTTTTGGTGTTTGAAAGCCAAAGATATGCATTGTTTAGAGAAAATGTTTCTCGACAGTCCCGATACTCCTGAAACATATGGGATCACCATTTTTGCCGAGGCAACAGTTGTCCTTCTTCTCTCCTGGATCGGCTGGAGAGAAGAAAGAAAGCTTTCTTCAGGTGCCTTCCCAGCTTTGACAAATGTCCAGCTGGGATAACAACATTTACTCAGGGCCTTCTTGATGTGATGTTCTTCTGCTTTGCTGGCCGCTGTATCTGTAGGGCTGGTGTTCGCTCTGTATTGTACCGTCCTGAGGACACCCAGTTTGTGCTCCAGTGATGAGAGTCGAACCTTAAATACTGATCCATATGCGTAGGTTTACAGTACACAGCAACATTTAAATGTCCCCCATTACTGATGGAAATCTCACAGCTAAGAAGGCTAAACTGTCATAAATCACATCCTCCCTGGTGAACTTAATGCGATCAGTGGTTGTTGATCAACGGTCATGACAACTTGCATATTAATGACGCAGAAACTGACCTCACAGCCCATTGTTTGTCAGTGGTGCTAGTTTTAGTCATTATGCTAATGTACCTTTTATAAGACTAAGAGGAAACTGCAGTCAGCTGAGACTGAAGAAGTCACTTGGATGAGCGACGTTTCTCCCACTGAAAAAGCAACGTCCAGATGAACAGAATCAACTCTTTGGGATTTCCTTACCTGACTGATTGAGCATGCATCAAGACAAATATGCTAATATAACTCACTGCACCACAACAGAGTCAGGACTCAGCAAATACAAACATATTGAAGCACAGAGCTTGTTTTAGAAATCAATGAAGGGAAAAAAAATTATCCTGAAGAGCTTTTGGCAAAAACAAAACAGTGAAGCCACATGCTTATTTTCTAAAAACCCTGTTACAGTTAAAATTTAATTTCTTGCTCTCTCTGTTATGGGGTAGATTTCCTTATTTATTTTCCTTACTTGTTCTCGTTGGTCGCATCATATCGAGGCATGGGATCCACATCGTTGCTGTTGACATCATAGCTTGCCTGAGGGTCCTGGAGGAGACATGGAGGTCAACACAAGTATAACAAAACATCATCACACACACACACACACACACACACACACACACACACACACACACACACACACACACACACACACACACACACCAAGCAAACAAGTGAATTCATTAGTAGAGTAGGTCCAACACTCTCTGTGAGTGTGTGTGTATAACTGGCTTGTAGATCGCCAAAAAGCTTCTCTAACCCAATCGAAGAGTTCACATCAACACGACTCACAACAGTTTTGTAAATCGAATGCAATCAGAGCTAACCCAATCTGCGGCACCACTGGCCCTTCGGCATAAACAAATCTAAGCATTAAGAGTAGCTAATAACAGCAGCGCAAAGAGGGTGTGAATCATTTCATCTGCGCAGCTGATTGATGGCTTTACCTGCTGCCTCAGGCCAACAAGTTAGTTCAACTATCAGTTCTCGGTCGTAGGTAGACATACCTCAGCACGCACACACACTAAAGTATGAGCCCACAGAGAGATAAACATGTACACACAGCATAACTGCACATCTGCAAGTTTAAGGAAGTTTTTCTCTGGAATTTAATTGCAGACACATGATGGGCTGATGATCCAAATGGCAGCAAATATCACTACCTAGGTCATCACATGACTGCTGTCTTCTGGAACACGACTTGGTTACATGGTAAAGAGAAACAGTGTGATTACAAAGCAGAATTTGTATTATTAAAATCACAATTATAATTGTCAGATTTTTATTTTTGTTTTCTCCACATTTACATAACTAGAAAAAGTTGCATTTCCTGCAAAAATGCAGTGTGAATGCTGTGAAGTGAAATCTAAAAACAGCAGAAGAAGGAGAACCATCTGCTGAAAACACTGTGTAGAAGCTCAACTCTTTGCTGAAAACTGCTGTATTTGAAAGGGTACACTGAACAGTGTCAATAAAGCGTACATGCAAGCGGGGAAGATGTGCGGCAACCGCCACAGGTAGGATTCGAACCACGGCAGCTGCTCATCCCACTGAGCCAAGCCAGTTCTGGTCACAAAGAAAGATATGATGAGAGGCAAAATGTACACTGTGCAGAAGAAGCTGAATTGTGCTGAAAAGAGTGGAAAATCTAAACTTTCTGCTGAAAAAAGCTGAAAAGAGGTGAAGAAGCTGTAGTTTCTTCTGAAAACAGCTGAAGAATCTGGAATTTGTGCTGAAAAGAGGTGAAAAAACTGAAAATTCTGCTGAAAAGGGGTGAAGAAGCTGAAATTTGTGTTGAAAAGAGTTAAAAAGGTTGAACTTTTAACTGAAAAATTATTGCCATAAGGGGGATTCGAACCCAGACCTCCCGCTCTGAGAATGGCTGCTCATCTCACTGAGCCAAAACACAGGTGACCCCGGCAAGCAATATCAGTGACCACACTGGTCATGTGGTCCCAGTCATCTCAATGGGACAAAATATGGCATAAAAAGCTTAATATTTCAAAAAGTATAAAAGTTCTGAGCACCAAAAGATATAGCAGTCATTAGCAGAAAGAGCAGAACAGGTTAAAATTTGAATGGTGAAAATTGGATGAAAACTGAGGGAGTAGTTAAGCGGAAACGGAGCAACTAGAATAATAAAGGATAAAGAATAAAGAGAAACAGGATCACAATAGTGTGGCACTGCATTGCTATGTATTAATCAGTGCACTGTGTTGTATATGTGGCTTGTTAATCCTGAATGAGGCAGACTCATAGCCATTCATGCAAACACATGCAGGGGAATTTACATTTGAACTCACACACTTCCTCACTTGTCACACACCGACTCAAAGCCAATATGCGCACACACTGCCACTCATAGCCGCCCTACACGCGCATACATACACACTCACGTAGTTCTGATAGAGGTCTGGGTGGTTCCTCTCGATCCCGTCATCTAATATGGTCACCACCACATCTTTACCCGTGTAGCCCCTCTTCCACGCTCCCATGATGTTCATATCCGACTGGCAATTATGGACGTCATCGTTGCAGTGCTGCAGAGATGGAAGCAGATGGTGAGAAGAGAGCAGGTGGGGATAAACATATGAGGTGGGAGTTTAGGAACTCCGTCATGTTCTTGCAGATGTTCAGCTAGGAGTTACAAGTTATGAGCGTACTCATGTCACTTTCTTTCAACTTGGAGCAAGCAGGAGAGTTCTGATTTTACTTAGAGGGGAACGATTTCACTTCAACAACTCCAATCGAGTTAAAGCCCAGCGTTTTTGAAAAATACCTCACACAGTGCGTTTCAACCATTAGAAACAGACTCCAACTGCAACTACACACTGATCACCAACCAGTCATTACTTGCTGCCATTCAAGACCTGCATGATGTCATTGGGAATAGGGTGCCAAGAATAGGGATGGGAATCCAGAACCAGTTCCAACTGAGAACCTTTTCCAAATTGTCCAAATCACCGGAATCATCTGCCTCCAGGCTTACTAATTCCCTTTGTCAATGCTGGCATGCTCTCTGACAGTGGAAAAGAAAAGAAAACAATGACGTCAACTTCATGACAGAGAGGAGCTTCTGCACACCTGAAAGTTGAGTCTTTTTTTGTTCCGTTTCAAAACTGTGTTTAAACTCAAAGATAAACAGTTTTGCTCATGGCGAATACCTGTGTGGGCCTATTTTTTCCCCACCCGGAGAAAACCGGTCAAAGGTAGGACGTTAGTCCTTTTGTTAGCTATGATGTCAGCTGCATCCTTGCTCTTTAAGCAAGCCCACTAAGGAGGTAATATCCCAAAACCTGGCATTACTTCTCTGCACAAAACTAGAGCAAAAACATAATTCAAACATTCTCTCTATCGAGAGAGAGATAGATCTATCTATATCTCTATCTATTAGGGGTGCAACGATATTCGTATCGATATTGAACCGTTCGATACAGTGCTTTCGGTTCGGTACGCATATGTATCGAACAATACAACATTTGTAATTTATTTTATCAACTTTTCTTCTGACGATGCTGTCTGTGTTGAGCGCTCAGTGAATCTGCGTTCGACTACTCCGCCTAGGCTGCACTGTCGAGCGCAGATCCACTGAGCGCTCAACACAGACAGCATAGTCAGAAGGAAGAGCGCAGGGCAAGCTAGCAAGACAGAAGTTAAGCTCTCCTTACAACATTCAGATCTGGCGTTTGGAATTATTTTGGTTTTCATGTGACGTATGACCCTGAAGGTAAGCCAGTCATGAACTAAAGTAAAACAGTATGTTGGATGTGCCATGCAATGCTCAATTACATGGGTGGGAACTAGTGTGTTAGCGCAGTTAGCTCGTTAACGTGTTGGCCGTCTAGCCCCATGCACGGGGCGATCGGCGGTAGCTCGTTAACGGAGATTTGCCGTGTTGTGGCGTTAAGGTCATTTCAACGAGATCAACCTGAAAGCATTAGTGGGAACACAACGAATATGACTGCACATTTACGCCGACATCATCCTAGTGCAAAGACAAAAACAACAAGCATGCTACTAACTTTAGCCGAGTCATTTAGACAGCTGTTAGCACATGATTCTCCTTATATGTTTAATATGCTGCTGAGAATATAGCCCAGAAGAAGCGGATAGTATAGCTTTTATTTTGGAAAGAGACATTTCTCTGTAATAAACTCTCTTTTCCAAAGATGAGTGATTCCTCAATCAGATACAGGGCTTGCAATATCGCTAGCCCGACGTCCTGGGGCTAGCGATTTTTTCAGTCGGGCTACCAAAATCTATCTCTGCCCTGCCCGTCGGGCTATTGTAGGAAGGAAAAATATATGTCAATGCTTTTGCATTCTTTCAGAAATGTAGCTGGGTAATTATGTCATTGGCATCGGTGAGCCACTGTCAATATGTGACATATTGAAGTCGCGTTTGAATTTGCGCTTGTTTTTTTGCTTTCACTTTGCAATCGTGCGAACTGTGTATAGAGAGCGACAGCACTGATCTGTGAGTGATGATAATTTGTGCACCAATTCCTCTGACATCGTCTTATTAATCGTTAGCTTACTATGCAAACATGACAAGTGAAATCTCCCGCAGCTTAAACATGTGAGAGGTTGATCGCGCAGAGAATCGCTGAGCTTATGTGAGTGCGTGTGTAAAAGCAGCAGGATTTATATTTTAGTTCTGCTGAGCCAAATAAGACAGGTCAGGGTGAAGAAGTGACAGCCAAAGAAAAGCTTACCACAAAACGGAGAAGTTATGACAAATCAGACTATAAGGCAAAAAGAAAGTGCAGCTTTATGGTTTCATGGACAAAAGAATTTCTGTGGCTGCAATATGACGAGCTATATAACCAGGGCTGCACATAAGTGGTCCGCAGGTGCGCATTCGCTGTCAAAATAAAAAACACGCACAAGGGTTAGGGTTAAATTTAAAAACTGTACTTTTGAGTTAAAATATATATTTATAATTTTAATAAATGACAAATTAAAAAGGCATGAACATTTTTTTTGTATCGAAAAAAATATCGAACCGTGACACCAAAGTATCGAACCGAACCGTGAATTTTGTGTATCGTTGCACCCCTACTATCTATCTCATATCTATATCTATATCTATATCTCTATATCTCTATATATATCTCTATATATATATCTCTATATATATATATCTCTATATATATATATATATATATATATATATATATATATATATATATATATATATATATATATATATATATATATATATATATATATATATATATCCTATTTTTTTTTTTCAGGTCAGTTCCTCTCGCACTCAACGATCCTTCTCCTATCGCACTTGGGGCTATGTACCCAATCTCGGGTGGGGGTGATGATATCTCCCCCCTGACCTGGCGTCCTGACTCCTCCTTGCCGTAGCATTTGTGTTGTACCTCGTCAATCTCTAGCTGTGAGAGCAGTCCCTTCTTTCGAATGTTGGAACACTGAGCTACTAGTTGTTTCGCCGTCATTGTGGATGTTGGGTATCGAAGAATCCATAGGTCCCTCATCCTATTCATGTAGCCCCTTCCGCCGGGGTTACTTGCGTAGTAGCATTCCAACAACGCCCTGTTTTCGTCCCTTGCCCACCGATG